>NW_008611619.1:0-1566 GCF_000691845.1 Merops nubicus | reverse complement strand
GCAGGAGTAACCCCCGAGTAGGGCACCCTAACAGGTCATAACCGATGAGTAACCCTTGAGTAAGCAATGCCCAACCTGCTAGTAACCTCTGAGTAAGGGATAACCTACTAGAGATCTACAACTTACCAACACAGAACCCACTAGTCAGCTACAAATAGGGGGCAGTAACCTGTGAGTAAGGGGAGGAGACCCCCGGGGGGGGCACCGAGACCACCCCCCAGGGGGAGTAAACACTGAGTGAGGGGCTGAGACCCCCAGGTGGGGCACTGAGACCCCCAAGTGGGGCACCGTCACCTTCCCCCAGGGGGAGTAACCCCTGAGTAAGGGACTGAGACCACCCCCCAGGGGGAGTAACCCCTGAGTAAGGGATTGAGACCACTCTCCACGGGGAGTAAACCACGAGTAGTGCAGTGTCACCAACCCCAGGGGGAGTAAACCTTGAGTAGGGCACGGTCACCTCCCCCCAGCAGGAGTAACCCCCGAGTAGGGCACCCTAACAGGTCATAACCGATGAGTAACCCTTGAGTAAGCAATGCCCAACCTGCTAGTAACCTCTGAGTAAGGGATAACCTGCTAGAGATCTACAACTGACCAACACAGAACCCACTAGTCAGCTACAAATAGTTAATAACCTACGAGTAACCTCTGAGTAAGTGATCCAGAACCTGCTAGTAACCTCTGAGTAAGGGATAACTGACTAATAATCACTAAATAACTGACCCAGAACCTACCACTAGCCCATAAGCAGCCTACGAGTAGCCCTGGAGCCCCCTGAGTAACCTGTGAGTAACCTGTGAGTAACCTACTACTCAGCTACAAAGTGATCCAGAACCAGCCAGTAACCTCAGAGTAAGGGATAGCCTACTGGAAATCGCCAACTAACCCACCCATAAACTCGGAGCCCCCCAGTAACCTGTGAGTAGCCTGTGAGTAACCTACTAGCCAGGCAGGAATAAGTAACAACCTACAAGTAACCTCTGAGTAAGTGATCCAGAACCTGCTAGCAACCTTTGAGTAAGGGATAACCTGCTAATAATCATCCCCAAATAACCAACACAGAGCCGACTAGTCAGCTAAAAACAATTAACAGCCTACGAGTAACCTCTGAGTAAGCGATGCCCAACCTGCTAGTAACCTCTGAGTAAGGGATAACCTGCTAGAGATCTACAACTGACCAACACAGAACCCACTAGTCAGCTACAAATAATTAATAACCTATGAGTAACCTCTGAGTAAGTGATCCAGAACCTGCTAGTAACCTCTGAGTAAGGGATAACTGACTAATAATCACTAAATAACTGACCCAGAACCTACCACTAGCCCATAAGCAGCCTACGAGTAGCCCTGGAGCCCCCCTGAGTAACCTGTGAGTAACCTGTGAGTAACCTACTACTCAGCTACAAACTTAGAGGTTACCTCTAAGTGATAACCTACTAGAAACCTACAACTGACCCATAACCTATTAGTAGCCCAAAGCAACCTACAAGTAGCCTCTGAGCCCCGCAGTAACCTGTGAGTAACCGACTAGTCAGCTACGAATAATAACCTATGAGTAACCTTTGAGTA
>NW_008611618.1:8379-19785 GCF_000691845.1 Merops nubicus | reverse complement strand
GGGGGTGGGGGAGGGGTTTAACAGAGACTATCTGTTACAGTTCTGGGGGTGGCCCTGACCCCAAACCACAGCAACAGCCTTAAAGATTAGGTTTTCCACCCTTTACTTCTAATGAGTATACCCTTTTGTATTTAATAACCCTCTGTAACAACCTCTCTCAAAGCCCGAGTCAATTAGTTTGGTACAACTGAGTAAGGGCAATTGGAACCTTCACAGGGGAAAAAATTCAAAACATGGCAATGTGGTTGGGAGAACTAAAGATCAGAGAACAACGATATTAAGTACTGCAAGGCCACACTGCCACTAAAGGGGAGCTGTAAGAAAGACAGGGACAGACAAAAAAAAGGGGATATTTAGACTAGATAAAAAAGGAATTTTTTTATGCCGAGAGTGGTGAAACACCGGCCCAGGTTACCCAGAGAGTTGGGCAAACATGGAACCATTCCAGGTGACGTTGGCCGGGGCTCTGAGCAACCTGGTCTAGTTGCAGATGTCCCTGCTCACTGCAGGGGAGTTGGGTGAGATGACTTTGAAAGGTCCCTTCCTACCCAAACTAGTCTATGAACCAAAACCATGAGAGGTGGAGATCCATCAGCTCCCCACAGCAACCAGTGACACAGTCGGTTGGGATTTCAATGACAATTGCAGGATTTCTTCTGTTAAAATCATTGGCAACACCACATTTTGATAGATAACAGGAACATCATCAGGCTCAAGGAATTTTATTCATAAAAACTATGTCAAAAGTTACATGAAAACAAGAATGAAAATTTCCAGTGGATCCAAGTGGTTGCTCAAGCGAGTGGAAAAACGTAGTCATTCACTGAAATGAAGGACAGATGCACAGTAGCTAAAACTCTGTGAAATACTCTGCAAATCTATGGGTATATATTAGCAACAGAATAAAACACTCCTCTCCAACTTCTGACAAAACTGAAAACACGGAAACAAAGATGTTAGTTAAACAACCCCCTTCTGGAAGAATGCTAATTAACTTTTATAGGTTACATTTTCTTGATATACCGAAATCAAAATGACACAGCCATTTGTTTTCCCTGGCAAAGTCATGCACATCACTGATTATTCAGGTTTTGAAAACTGTGTATAATACATACCACCACCTACACAACAGCACAACGCTGACATTTCAGCACAGAACATGTCGAAGCAGGATTTCTGTGCTGGAAAAAAGAACAACTAACAAAGACATTTCCTAGAAGGTATCCATCGAAGGGAAGAGAATAATGTATAAAACATGGGCCTTTTCTTGAGAGCCTGAGGTTACAGATGCCTTTTACACCGCATCATGTTCCAAACATAACAAATCTGGCAGAAGCACCAGGTTGAAGAATGGAAAGCAATTTCATTTTGATTTTGTAGAGCAAAAAAAAAGAGACTTATCAACTCGTTGCAGTAAGCACATTTAGGGGAATTACAAACAACTTGTCTGAATGTCTTTGTTACGTATTTTTTCTGACTTTAAAAATGTACTATCACCGCTTTTAATAAGCCAAGATAAAATATCTGTATTCTTAATACTACATCAACCATCTTCTGCTTCTCCTGCTTAGGAGAGAGCCTTTAATTTTCACCCATGAGAAAATCCAAGCAATCCTACATAATTGTACAGAAATTGCACCCAGATAACTTCATAATTACTCAGAAGAAATGGACAGAGCCTCCTTATACAACATGATGCTCCCTACTCTGCAGGAGCCAGATATATAGGGAATCATCCCAATCCCTGCTGTAAATGGGTGACTTGAGTGAAGTCAATGAAGTCCATCAGCACAAAAATGGTGCAAAGGACATAAAAACCAGGCTGGGTCCTCACAGCACTCCTTGCACTAGCACAGGGGTGAGGAACTAGCTGTGTTCTCTAAGGAGAGGTGTATGCCAGATTCTCTCTCAAACAAAGCAGAGAAACATGGCAGATGATGTAGACCAGGAACCCCAAGTGTGGATCCCAACTCCCCTATCGAACTCTTGACTAGTCAACCTGCAAAAAGAAGTAGAAGTTTCCGAGAACACTGTGCAATAATAAACTGAATTTTTCCATGAATTTCAGCAGTAAACACTCAGCATTTTTAATTTAGTGAGGTCTTGTTGAAGTAACCATGATTTGAGCCCCAGAGTGACTCCAGCACTGCAGGCACAAAATGAAGACGACCTACTGGTACCAAGCAGCAGCACACTCAGCAGCAGGTGACATGATTTACAGGTCACATCTACAACAGTCACTCTGGGGAGTCAAACCACAAACGTAAAAAAGCCAAAGACCAGTAACAGTTTGGTTCCTTGGGCTCAGCTTCCAGCTTCACCCAAAAATCTCCAAGTGCCCAAGTTGATGATAAATGGTAATTGCCAAAAAATAAAATGACAACCGATGTAAATCCATTTTAAGGAGAAAAAAGAAGCTGACAAGACCTATGCACTGATATTATTTAAAAGGTAAGTATCATGAAACTTTTATCAACTTCGCTAAGTTTAATTTTTGACACCAAACAGTACAGCTAAATGAGTGTAAAGCTTATGTCAAAATAAGCACCTAAAATAGTATCTCCACAGGAGTTAAAACAGAGTTAAAGGAAAATTACTTGGATTTCCAAGCATCCATAACGTATCAGTTGTGGTTAATTAGTATGCTAAGACTGCAGGAATGTTTGAATCTGGCACCAATCAAAGCATGGTTGGGGTTTTCAGTCTGCTGTTCCCTTCTTATGAGCTCCCTTTGGTTCCAAAAGTTCTACCACCTATTACACCCCAATTAAACTACCTACCCTATACCATTCCCTTGGTACACCTGGGAGTTATCTTCCCATTTGCTCACAGACCTCATTAATTTAGGAAAAGATGCCTAGCTAAAAAAGGAACAATTTTAAAGTTGAAGCAAAAGCTGCCAATCCAGGAGCGAACATCAGGATTAGAAGTGACGCTGGTGGTAAGGACCAAACAGAGCAGAGGACCTGCACTCTTCGTGACTGCAACGGCATAAATATGATGACTGCTGAGGCAAATGCCCTTTCTTCTGAAAAAAAATTAATTAAGCTCGGTGTGGCTCTGCTTGTGGGGTAGGACAAGGATCACTGCCCCGGTACTGGGTCCTGTACTGGGACTTCCCCCAGCCTCCCTTCCTTCTCCTCTCACATCTGCTTTCTGTGGGAAGGAACACGCACCCATTTCACAACAGAAAAAAACCATTACTTGTACTACCCGCACACATTTAGTTTTTTGTACTAGAAGGAACTATCTTGTACTAAAGTGACCAGAAGAAATTCTTAAAGATTCAGTAATAAACCACAGCCAGCTCTGCACAGCTGAGGGTTACCAGAGGAGCTTCTCACAGGACATCTCACTCACAAACTTAGCGTGAACTTTGTTACCACCTCAGTTTCCAGATGCCCAAAGCAAACGAAAAAATACTATAATGTCACAAAACCTTTGGGGCTTAAAAGCCACTTTTGGTGACTGTGTGATTAGAAAGGACCCTAAGAGACAAGTGTTAGGAACAAGAAAAAAGAAGAAAAGCTGTCTCACGACCAGGGCCACGCAGCCAGTCGATGTTCATGGAACCCATACAAGTCAAACATATGCAATATTGCACAGGAAAAGAACCTAGAATCAGCCTCAGCCTTTTAAGCTGTCAACCAGTGTGGGTATGCGGATGGAAGTGAGAGTTCTATTTTTACCTAACCTCAGTTACCAACAAGAAGTGGTCTCATCCTCTATGAACTTCGAGGCAATTAAAAGTTCATTCCAAATACTGCACTGTAAACTCTTTGGGCAGTGAGGAATAAAGGCACTGTATCAACACTGAGCTTTGGAATTCTGTTTGATGCATAAAATTAATACCACAGTTTTTCCCCCAGGAATGAGTAGCACTAAGGTGATAAAATACTACTGCACATTCTATATAATACCATCTAACCAGAAATCCACATTTGCCTGAGCAAGAAAGTGCTGATGCATCAAAAAACTTGAGCTTCTGCTCCACTTTGAAGCTCAAGTCCCACTAAAACCATAAGCTATTCAAAGGCTTTAAAGGAAGCCACTGCTTCAGCAATTGACTGAATCAGAACATAAAGGAACTCTCAGGAACCCCAAATAAATGTAAAGTGAGTGTCCCTTTGTACTGGACCACTGGAGAGCCTGCTCCTTGAATACTGGGTTCAGCTTTGTGTCCTTCACTCCAAGAAGGACCTTGACAGGCTGAAGCACATCCAGAGAAGGACAACAAGCTGGGGAAGGGTCTAGAGCACAAGTTTCCTGAGGAGTGGCTGAGGGACTCTTCTCCTGACCACTTCCCCAACATCGAAGGATAGTATCAACAGGCAAACCAACAGCCAGAGCCCTCCCTCTGCAGTAGATGGTACACCAAAGATCCAACATGCCAGACCCCAGGAAGGAGGAACAAATCAACGCATGCACTCACTGCGAAAGACATGAAGAAGGGAGCAAGCAGAGTCAGGAACGAGGCCATGAGGGCAGGAAGGACCCAGGTGATCAGTCCAATCCTAATCACAGTAATTGCCAGGAGAGAACGTCTCAGAATTTCTCTCCTGTCTTGATCTCATCCCACCATTACTGGGAACTCTACTTTCTGTGAAGAGTCAGGGGACCCCTTGTTTGAAGCAGAACCCTCAAACAACACATGTATTGTGTAGACAGACCTCCCAACCCCACTGCAAGCCCAGTCAGCTCTTACAGAAGTGGCTTCCTGCCCCGCCCCCAAGATAATGTGGAAGGAGGGGGCACTTGGTGGTGATATCCTCATCAGTTCCCACCCAATGCTGGCCAGGCCCTGTGTGAAAGGCAATCAGGAGGGTCTTTCTTGCCTGGTTGTGGACATCATCCATATGCCAACACTCAATCAGGGCTGGGGGATTTAACCCCAGCACTTCAGGGACCTGGGGTTGTTTAGTCTGGAGAAAAGGAGGCTCAGGGGAGACCTCCTCGCTCTTAGCAACTCCATGAAAGGAGGCTGTAGTGAGATTTGGGTCAGGCTCTCCTCCTAAGGAACAAGTGACAGGGCAAGAGAAAACAGCCTCAAGTTGTGCCAGCAGAGACTTAGGCTGGACCTGAGGAAAAATGTCTTCTCTGTGAGGGTTGTCCAGGCCGGCCCAGGCTGCCCAGGGCAGTGGTGGAGTCCCCATCCCTGGAGGGGTTTCCAAGCCATGGGAGATGTGGTGCTGAGGAGCATGGGTTAGTGATGAACTGGCAGGGCTGGGTTAACAGTTAAACCTGATGATCTTAAAGGTGTCTTCCAGCCAAAACCATCCTATAATTCCATAAATACATGAGTATTATCCTTTACGTGGTGAGGTAAGTCACCATGTAAAGACAGTGAGATGGTGAAGGCAAGGTCCAGCAGAAGCAAATAACTTGTGCATGGTCAGGCTGTATATCTGTAGCATCAAGATTTCCACTCCTTCCCACATGGCCCCATCTGCCCTACTCATCAGTAAATGCCATGTGAGCAACCACCTCAAACAGACACGTTATGCTGGTTCCTCAGCCAGAAAGAGCTACCACAGCAATCCCACCTGCCCCCTGAGTACAACTGCTCCTGAGATTTCTTGGTAGAAGCAGGACCTCAAACCAGTGCTCTGTTCCCTTTCAGCAGCAGCATTTCCTGTGATTTTTTCAACAGTTTTTCCTTACTGCAGAAGTATTTCAGTTGTTACTGATGCGTCACACTAAAATGCTAAATCTACACACTTACTGAGGAGATCATTTCATTTGGCCACATATGATAAAGCTGCAGCCCCCAGAGAAGCTCTGCATTGTGAGCAAATATCTACAGTAAAATCCTGAGCTTGCTGAAATGAGTGGAAAACGTCAAATGTCTAAAGTAAGGCCAAAAAGTCATGTTGAATACTGCAATAATACAAAGTCTGATAAGGGTCTGTTATCGCTCGTTAGCTGCTTTACCAGGAGATTAGGAGAATTAGAGGCCTAAAGGTTAGGAAACGCCAGCTGTGGTAGATATTTTATAGGGGGAAAGATAAGCATAGTAAAAAACAAAAGGGACTCAAGATAATGAAAGAAAAGCTAGACTGAATGACAGAAGAAACTGCCAGAAAAAGCAAGGAAGACTTAAATGCACTAATTTTTTACTCTGTCTAAAACTGTTGAAAATCAGTTTGATCAGCCAGTCAAGAAGATTACGCTGGTGTCAGAACAATGACAGAATTACATAAATGAAGAGAATAGTGAGGGCTCTAATCCCTTCCCTGGGTGAAGGAAGGAGTCCTGCAGAAGGCAGGTGTTGCTACTCTTGACCGAGTCAAAGATAAGAAGGAACTTGCTTAGTTCAAGGGCAAAGCTCCAAGCTAGACAAAAAAAAAAAAAAAAAAATCAATATACCTTGATTTAACACAAACCTAGTAAAGTTCATAAACATCAATAATTACAAATTCAATGGTTCAGTAAGCTCCATTAGGATTCAATGTAAATTCTTCAAAAAACAGAGTACAGGTCTACCTGGGACTCACAGAAGATGCCCACTCCCAGGTATGTTGAACTAAGAGCCGCCACGTCATTCTTTGGGCTTGAACTTCATTCATATTTTCTTCCAAAGTTCATAAAACCTAATTCTATCCTCATGCTGAAAATAATGACACAATCCTGGGGATGACTGAGTCCTTAGGTTGGAGCAAATCATCTTGAGTGCCATGACATGGCACACAGAGGACAACCAGGTGATCAGGCTGAGTGAGCATGGGGTTATGAAAAACAAGTCCAGCTTGACTAACCTGATCTATTTCTACGACAAGGTACCTACTGAGTGGATGAGGGAAAGGCTGGGGATGTGTCCCCTGGACTTTAGTAATGCTTTTGAAACCGTTTTATTTGTGGGAGTTGATTTCTTCTCCCAAGTAACGAGAGATAGGACAAGAGGAAACAGCCTCAACTTGCAAGGTTTAGTTTGGCTATTAGGAAAAATTTGTTTTCCAAATAAGTTGTCAAGCCCTGGACTGGGCTGTCCAGGGCAGTGGTAGGGTCCCCATCCCTGGAGCCCTTTCAAAGCCATGGAGATATGGTGCTGAGGGACATGGGTTAGTGGTGACCAGGCAGTGCTGGGGGAATGGTTGGATTCGATGATCTTAAAGGTCTCTTCAACCAAAACCATTTTATGATTCTAAATGGTGATACAAAGAGTGGGGATGGGGAAAGTGGTTGG
Source organism: Merops nubicus (assembly GCF_000691845.1). Taxonomy (NCBI): domain Eukaryota; kingdom Metazoa; phylum Chordata; class Aves; order Coraciiformes; family Meropidae; genus Merops; species Merops nubicus. The sequence goes on along the minus strand of NW_008611618.1, from coordinate 12,602 downwards.
ATTCGATGATCTTAAAGGTCTCTTCAACCAAAACCATTCTATGATTCTAAATGGTGATACAAAGAGTGGCGATGGGGAAAGATCAGCCACAACCACAGGAGAGGGCAGGAGGCAGGATGAAATTTCTCCTCCTGCTGCATGTTGACCATGGTAATTTGCTCTTTCATTCTCCCTGCTGCCAACTGTAGATGCTCTCCATTGCAATCTGCTTTCAGGCTTCATCCCATCACTTGAGAAACAAACCCCACACAAGGAGAAGAGAGGGGAAATAAAGGGCAATCAGAAGCACTGGATGTTAAGGAGTCACTCACATCTGCTGAGAGCTATGTTGAGGATCTGGGTGGAATTGCCAGGTGACTTACCAACAACAGCGCTTCATTTTTTTACTGTCATTTTGTCTACGGAAAATCCCCTTCTAGGTTCCAGTGTGATAAAAGCAATTAGCAAAACCCACTCAAATGAAACAAAGAGTCTCAGCAGCCCAGCTCACCCCCTAAGCAGAGCAGTGGGAATTCAGGAGGACAGTTCCTGTACAGCACAGTGAATTTTATGAAAAGTGATAAAGCAAATTGAGAAGTCAGAAAAAAAAAAAAAAAAAAAGAACTCTAATACCTAGCAGAAAAAAAGGAATGATACAAAATATAAAGTCTAATGAAAGAGCAAAAAGTGATAAATACAGACTTTGTCCTTTACTGACAAATCCAGCATCACCCAGCAGCCAAAATCTGCAGCCAGGTTATAATGGTTATCAGCAGAAGTGCAGTGGGGCCCAAGGACCTCATTTATATTACAGATTCCAACTGTGCTGGTTGCTTTCCATACACAAAGTAGTTCTGGGAAATTCATCAAGTCAATTCGTGCTTCTTGAGGCTGCTTTCACCAGCCCAACCTAGGAAAATGAAAGAGAAGTCCATATTTTGTACTGACCTGCAGTAAAATTCATACTTCTGCAGACAGTTAACCAATCTGTCCCTTCCACAATCTTGAGAATAAACTTACTACCATGAGCAGGAAAGCCCTTTCAGTATCTTGCTGCCTCTAATGAGATGGTTTGATGTTTGTTACAAAAAGTAAAAAGAAGCCTCTGACACTGCAGGGCTGAATCTGTGGCTATATCTGAGTGGTGTGCCTGGGACTTTATAGGGTACCAGAGGTACAAAATGGTTGTTGGTGGTAACAGTGCAGATTTTGTCACCCAGAGCCTTGGGTTGTGCCCACACTGAGAAAAGCCACAGGGAGATGTTCTGCATGCACGGGAACCCCAGCACAGCCTCCCCTTTGGCAGTCACCATCATCATAGCACACTTGGGGATTTCCATCTTCCAGCCATCTCCAGCAGTGCAGACTTTGACTGAAAGCTGGGCCTCGTGGGAAGTCTTCAAGTCAACAACTGCAGGATCAAAATCACATCTCTACTGCACATTCCTAACACCAATTACCTACAAAGTTAGAACTAAAAGCACACTGGGTTGTTCTTTTTCTTCACATGGTCTGATGACAGAAACAATCTGACATTCCTAATCAGTACATTAGATTTGTGCTGAAAACAATGACAAGAAAAATCTTCGCAGGGTTTCATTTTGATTAAATGAACCTTAGTACCACAGTTTAAGTTGTTTTATCCCTCACGTTTCTATTTTATATAGTAGGTTTGTGTCTCTGGAACTGCTGGAAAACAATTTGGAGGCATGAGATCACACACAGGCCTGAGTCCTAAACCACAGTCCCAGAGGTATGATTAGTAACAAGACGCACTGAAACAGAGTGCAAAACAAACAAGGTTGTTTTTTTTTTTCAATGTCTCAGCAAAAAAAATGAAGCACTGGTTCATCTGGTCCCATCTGAATTATATGGCTTTTATAGCCTCGGTTAAAAAAAATCTGGCTGCTCTTCTTTTGCCCCAAACAAGTGATGCAGAGACTGCAGAGGAGCAGCAGGCAGTACACAACGTTGGGCCATTCAGATGTTCTTGGGGTGGGGAGACAGAAGACAGCAGGTTGCTTCAGTCCATACACACTTGCCATCAAGGCAGGCATAGAGACGTGTCAGATGAGCTCACTCGCACCTTTACACAGAGACTTATAAGCAACAACAATCTTCAGTACTTCCAACAGAAGATGGCCTCGATTGTTAGTTTTGGATGTCATTTTGGGCTGTCTTTCCATCACATTTAATTTTCTCAATGTTTAGAAGGACATACACATGCACTAATGACACTGAATTCATCCCTTTCCTTACAGCAAAGACAGAATGGTAAGAACAACGTATGGGATAAACACTGGACTACTCACAGCTCAAAGGAAAAAACAAACCCAAGGAAGGACATCTTCCCATAAACAATTTCAAGCACAATCATGTTCAACCATGAGCTAAAAAATGTGCCTCCATGGCCTAGAAAGCCAGTGGTCTCCTGGGGAGCACACAGAAGAGCATGGCCAGGAGGTCAAGGGAGGTTTCTCCTCCTCCTCCTCTACTCTGCTCTAGGGAAGCCACTTCTGGGGTGTTGTGTGCAATTCTGGGCTCCCCAGTTCAAGAGAGACAGGGAACTACTGGAGAGAGTCCAGCAGAGACTATGAAGATGCTGAGGGGCCTGGAGCATCTCTGTGCTGAGGAAAGGCTGAGAGCCCTGGGGCTCATGAACCTGGAAAAGAGAAGGCTGAGAGGGGATCTGATCCATGCTGATCAATATCTAAAGGGCCCATGGTGGGGCAGGAGGCTGAGGCCAGATTCTTGTCAGTGGTGCCCAGTGACAGGGCAAGGGGCAATGGGCACAAACTGGAACTCAGGAGGTTCCATCTGAATGTGAGGAAAGGTTTCTTTGTTGTGAGTGTGCCCAAGCCTGGAGCAGGCTGCTCAGAGAGGCTGTGGAGCCTCCTTCTCTGGAGAGATTCAAAACCCACATGGATGTGATCCTGGGCACCCTGGTTTGGGTGACCCTGCTGAAGCAGGGGGGTTGGATGAGATGATCCCCAGAGGTCCCTTGCAATCACACCATGCTGGGATTCAAGCACATTTTAATGTAGCTGATGCAGTACACACTGTGATGGCCTAGATTATGCAAGAAATAGAATCATACAATAACTATGTTTGGAAAGGACCTCTAGGATCATCAAATCCAACCTTCACCCCAACATCTCCCTAACCACTAGACCATAGCCTCAAGTGCTATACCTACTAGTTTTTTAAACACCTCCAGGGATGATGAAATAAGACTCAACAGATAACAACTGGGCTTTACTGGACAGCTGTTCCAGAGGTCAAAGCAAGAAGCTATACCCTACTTCAGCAAAGGTGATCACAAAGCCAGTATGCCTGATATTTCTTTTGAGCCCAACAGATCTCAGCACTGTCTATTTTAGCTTCTTACCACTGCAGAGCTACTAGAGCTGCATGCAGAGTTTTATTTTAAAGTCTTCATAATGACAGGTTTTTAAGACTCTAAACTTATTATAGCTGATGTGGTTCTAGCTGAGGAAGTCCACAGGTTATGAAGAAGATCCCTTCAGGTGATGTGGTAATATCCTGTAGGATTGGGCAGCGTTTTCACTAAATACAGTGGCAAGAAACTAAACAGCTTACAGAAAAAAAAAAATAAATCTGACTCATTCACATATACAAGATTTCTTTGTAGCTTAATTATCATTTTTGGATCTTAAGGCAGCAATGCCTTAATTTCAACTGTCTGTTCAACCACAAAGCAGACGTTGCGCAAGCAGCTGTTTCCCAAGCCACTGACACAGACGGGGAAATTCTCCTGCCCTGCTGGGAACAACTCTGTGTCACTCCTCAGCAGCAACAGAGTATTTAACCTGGCTTTAAAGGATAGCATGTGCAAGCTGCTAGGACATCCCTCCTCTGGTCCTCAGAAGGAGCCCAGGCTCTGAACCTGGCTCACTGCATTTGTTCCAGGGCTTGGAAATGAACCTCCATCGGCCACGTGTGCTCCAAAGGCAACAGCTACTGAAGAGCCCAAACATCTTCAGTGTACTGTGAGCTTAATTCCATGAACAGACACAAACCCCTAAGCTACTACTCTTGAATCAGAACCTTTTAGGCACGCATTTGAGGTTAAAAAGGGCACCACATCCAAGCCTGCCCTCCCAGTCCTTTCACTTTTCCACCCTGCTTTGCCTGAATATCAGTTCTGTGGGTTCACCATGTTTTACAGTTGGTTCTTGGATGAGTCCTGAACTGAGAGACATTTTCACTTCTCGTGAAGCTGC
>NW_008611618.1:0-8348 GCF_000691845.1 Merops nubicus | reverse complement strand
CAGCAGAAATCGCAGACAAGCATTGCAGCATGGGCTCTGGCAACACCTCTCACCCTCAGCTGTGGGGCTTGGAAATTGCTATATAAGCAAAACAGTTATTGTGCTGAAAACTAACCTAGACATCTGAAAATACTTTAAAAAGCTGGAAAAAAAAAATCCAACAGTATAGCAGAAGTTTTCAAAACGAATAAGGAAGAAACACATAGTCCACTGGCAGCATTTTGCAAATACTGGTACCTACCAAACCAAAAATAAATCTTCCAGGGAGGTTATTTTCTGTCTTAATGAAGCATAACTCTGGGACGAGTAAATATCAGAGATCAATTTCTGAATAACTGAAGGAAAAAATTATACCTTGTCATCCATCTACTGTTTGAGCTGCCTTTAGAAAAGCTTCCCAAATGCAACCCCCAAAGCTTCTCAGGCTGAAAAACCAGCTGGAGAGAATTAGAATCATAAAATCATAGAATGGTTTTGGTTGGAAGAGACCTTTAAGATCAAGTCAAATCGTTAGCCCAGCACTGCCAGGTCTCCACTAAACCACATCTGCACCACATCTATAAGTTTAGCTGTAGTTGCAAATTTTTTTTTTCTTTTTTTCTTAGTAAAGGCAAGAATCAAAGACCCATAGAACTTGTGAAGTCCCCACCCCTGGAGGGGTTTCAAAGTCCTGGAGATGTGGTGCTGAAGGACATGGTTTAGAGGTGACCTGGCAATGCTGGGTTAATGGTTGGACTTGATGATCTTGAAAGTCTCTTTCAATTAAAACCATTCTCTCATTCTGTCAGTAGACTGACTCATACGAACAAACTCCACGTGTGTAGAGTGAGGCTTTCAGCAAGCAACATGACTAGCTTGCCATGAACATGCACGGGTTCTCCAACAGGTCCCTGGTATGCCACAGACCAGGAAGGAGGTGCTTCTTCGACTTCCCACTATGGCCACAAGCTTGCAATGTGCCATGACACAATCTGGGTTTTCACTGCAGCATCAGAAAGGGACAGCTGTGTAACAGAGAGGACACTCCTCTAAAATCCCATTTTAGCTTTATTTTACAGGTCTGCTCTTCCTTCCCATGCCTCCCCAGGGCTTCAGCAAGCCACCCGGTCAAGATACCATGCAACACTCTCCCAAACCAACAGGGACACACTCGTTGCATTCAGCTACAACCTCTTCCCACCAGGCCTACAGTATGAGAGAGCATTATTTTTTTTAAGAACATTAGAATATTGCTTAGGAAACTACAAGATTAAATCCCTAGAAGCACAACCATAGCATTTTCTGCTGATTTGAATTACGAATAGAAAGAACGAGCAGTTAAGAGGAAACAAGATATGTTCTCTACGAGAGCCAAGATTTATTTTCCTGACATGTGCCAAACAAGGAGAAGAAACAGAAGAATCTGGCACCATTAAAAACAGTTTGTGGAGAAAGGAATTGAGTATCTACAGCCAAGCTCCATGTGGTTTGTAAAGAGGAAACTTTTGCTTTATGGGACTCTCAGTCAGCCAAAATTCTCCCAGACGGCGTGCAAATGGATATTAGCCTGAAAACCTACACGCATCTTGTAGAAGGAACAGTAAATGGTGGGGAAAGGAAAGGAACAATACTGAAGTTTTAAATCAGAATTCAAAATCTGCCTCATGGTTGAAAAAGTTAGTTTACCAGACAGTTATAATGTCATCTATGCTAAGTGTGTTGGAAAGGAAAGGCAGCGAGTTACAGCACTAAACTAGAAGTCAGGAGAATGAGTTCCAACCCTGGCTCCACTACCAAGTAGTTCTATAAAACTTGGATAAAGAGAAGAAGACTGCCAACTTAACTGTGAGATTTTCCTTAGCTTCATATAGTGTATTAACATTGCGCTTACGCTGTTCCTTTTAGCTTCTGTATTTCCCCCACTCCCTGGCATTACTGTGCACCAGGTTAAACAAGTGACTACATGGAGCACTGAGAACAGTTCTGTTACTACACCAAAACAAACTCTGCCCAACTTCTTCATCAGAATGTGTGCCTGAAAAAATCCCAAACCGTTTTATACAGGACGGTAATTCTCACAACTGAGCAAAACACTGAAGTGGCTGACATGATCCAACAGCTTAGCTGAATATTGCAATCAAACGTGGTATTTCTGGCTTAAAACAGTAACTAGATGCTGTACTTCAGCATACAGGAGAAAGGGAATAGGCAGGCAACAGTTCCTCAGCACATGCTGAGTGGTTATAGCATGAGAAGAATTTTTTTCAGCCTCTCTGGCAACTCTGAGTGCCTTGTGAAGCATTTGGCTGCACTATCTGTAAATCAAGATAAAATCCAATTCACAGCAGAGGTCGGCAGGCAGGACTGCAGGCTTGGGAAGCATCCAAGCCCCTGCACCCCACCAAAGTCACCCTCGCTGAGGTGGCTGGAGCCCCAGGTAGCTCCGTGGTTAAGGACTCCAGGCTGTCCTGCTGTCTCCCGACAATGCAGCTCTCTGGTTACATCACCAACAATTAAAATACATTGAGTGGCAAATTTTGCCATCATGCTTAAAAGAGAAGTAGTTAATATCTCCTGTAAGAGGATACCAGGATTAAGATTTACTCCTTTGTTGTCTTCCTTCACATCAGCCTTTAATTTTCAGCAAAGATTTGCCAACTAGCATGTTTTTCTCCTCTAAATAGAGGAGTGAGAATGAATCCCATTTTTGAAGCAGTCTGTGCTTGGGTTTTCCTCATTCATACCTGCAGGACTATCAACCTGGAGGAGAGGCAGAAGGGTTAATGGTTCAGTAATTTCTGTAAGCTCTGCGCATTTGTGTACAATGCTCTAGATGGATGCTCCATGCTTCATGTTGCACTGGAATAATAAAAAGAGCTGAAAGCAATTCCCTTTAATTCTTGCCCTTTAATTTTAATTCCTCCAAAGAGTAATGATCAGGAGAAAGTCAAACCAAGCACTTCAAGGGAAATAAAATAAAAAGACTACAGGCATTTTTCACAAAAACACTAGAAGGAAAAAGCACTGAAAAAGTAAAAACCACTGTATTTGAGTGAGAAACCTGATGCTAGCAGTACTCATTGCCACTGGAAGTACCTTTGCCCTACACATAATACATTTACCAGGATGGCATCTAGTGATGGGTTCTGGATGCTAATCGAGACCAGACCAGGTACCAGCCAAAGCTGAACCCCTGACAAAGCAGGTCCAGAACACTGGGAGGGAAGGAAACTGTTGCTAGGTGGCAGTGTACCTTAAGCAAAGAATACTCTAAATCATAGATTATTGGGAAAGTTCGTTATCTGCTGAAGAGGTGTCATCTTCAAAGGCTTGGTAGGAAGCAGAACCCAAGATGTACATGATACCCAGACTACACATCAGAAAGATGAGAAATAGCAGTGAGAAAAAAATAAGAAGAACCAGTATTGACACAGAGCATTGTGCAACACCCACAACACAAGAGCTCTCCAGGTCTGTTGGCACCATCAGAGAACCCAAAAGCCAGTGAATGGACTCTTATACATCTTGAGAAGGCCATGGTTTTCCTTTGTGTTCTTTGACCTTCACTAAGCTCTCACAAGAAGAAGCAGAGAAATAAGCTTCCACCGCATCTTGGCAGAGCAGTGAACAGTTGACAGAAAACCCGAGTGTGATGGTGAGAAAGGACGGGAGTTTAAGGCTACTTAAGCAACAGAGCTGTTACTTTTCTGCCTTAAACAGTTTCAGTCTTCACTCCTAATCTTTTCAGAATGGAGCAAGAGTGGACAATGACATTAAACAAAAGGAGGTCATGAAAACATGTGCACTCCCTAAAACGCCAACCAAAAGGATGGAGAAAAGGGCCTCTGCAGAAAGCCAAGGTAAGAAGGGAGGGTCTAGATTTTCCTGGTATCCTTCTATCTGTCCTTCCTGATGTTCCCTCCAACAAGAAAACTACCTTAACATATTGCCTAAATTAGCAGAAGTGCTAAGAAAGACAGGCTGATGACATCTTGTGAACTACAATTCACTTGGTAAGAGAGCTGTTAGCAGGCTCACAGCTTGTCACAAAGAAGGATAAGATGTTCTTGAAGGCAAAGACAAAATCTATGTTCTTTTCAACAATATCTATCTGGGTTCAAGAGAGCAATTTTTTTTAAAAAGCATCTTAGATGAATGTGATTGTATAAACTAGAGTATTTTAGATGATAGAATAAGAAAGAAAAATGAAAGCCACTTTGTTCCAACCAGACTCTTAAATTAGCAGCTCAAGGCCATAGCAAAATCCTTTCTGAAGAAATTTATTACGTAATTCTTTTTATGTGGACTTTAACCTACAATTATACTGTTTAAGGTTTTTTAATGCCATGTTCTGACACATTAGAAACTCGTGAGAAATACTATATTAGGACACACATGCCCCATCTAACCCACCATGGAAATCCCTACACTGCTGTACAGTAAAACCCACACGGGCTGTACGTGCCATGTACGGTATCATCTCTCACAAGCAGCCCTGATGGTGAAGTTCATAATGAAAACACCAACCTATAGAGCTGCAAAGGCACTACTTCTTACAAACCACTCCATTGGTGCAGCTCACATATGACATGTGTTAACTTTCCAAGCAGACTGTCAAGGTTTAAAGTTGGTTAAGAAGAGACTTGTCTGAAAAGTAAATTCACCAAACAGAATTTGTTCTGTTGTAACTCCAACCAGGACGCAGAAATAAACCCCTCATGAGTATTTCCAGGTTGGGTCTGTGTCTTCTTTATCTGACAAACTTTGGGATGCACACCTCAGGTCAGCAGGATCTAATTCAGGTCAGTGGATCAATATGGACACGACTATCTTTGTTCCGCTTCTCTCCACTGTCCCCCTTCCGCAAAGCCACTGGTTTTAATTTGTGGTCAGCCTGAGCCTCTTCCTCCTCCTGGTAATTCACAGCATCTGCCCCACAAAGAGAGAGGCAGAGAGCATCCCAGCCTTGTCCCCAGACTGTTGGTTACAATTTATGATCATTTTCAGTCAATTGTTCCTGGACTGGGGCAGCATCACTGCTGGAAGATGAGCAGGACTTGGCTGCACCCGCCGTCTCATCTCCTGCGCCGCGAGACTGCACAGCTAGTGGAGAAACAGTTGGAAAACAAAAAAACATAGAGCTGGGGCTGACTTAGACATTTTATGAAGACGAAATACAATAATCTGTACCATCTCCAGGCTAGGAAGTCATCAAGTTTTGCCATAGGAGAAATGTTGTTGTGAGGTGACACAAAGGAAGCTCTCCCTGGAGAAAACACATTCCCCAGCAAACAGCCTAGATGGGCTTTTCTTCATTAACCACTAGGAGGGAGATCTCTCTGTAGCGTGCAGGAGGCACTGAGCCTCAGTTGACACTGAAGTTTAACTCAAAATAAAATTTTCTGTGATTAAGGAAACTTTTGTTCTACTCCTGTTTCTTCACCATCTGTGATAGGAAACCTGGCAAAGCCTCCAATTCGTTTCCTTTGTGTTATTACTGCCACCAGCACTCAAATGCTAAACATTTATACAAAAGGAAATTCCTCTCCCTCTCTTCATTGTCTCCAAAGACTAGATCTAAATACTTTAATAAGAAAACCTGTATGGAACTCGCCCTGAAATCTCATAAAGCCAGACTGCACCAACCGTGCTACAGAAAAAGGTAATGATTATCAGATAAAGTCAATACACCACCCCTCCTGAAAAAAATCTCTTCTCCAGTAATGAGCACTCAGCCTGTGAGGAAAGGAGGCAGAAGCACCTCGCACCAAGAACAGTGAAATCCTCCAGCACCTGCCTCAGGAACACGAGGGATGGATTTGTGGAGTTTTCTTCTCTGGGCTGTACAAACCCTGGTCAGGCTCCTAGCTGCACAACTCTCCGCCGTGTAGGTGGTTGTGCCTTGCCTCGGGCGAGCAGGACAGAGGCATCATCTGGCCAAACAAACCTCCCCAACCCCAAAGTGCAAGTTAGCATTTGGTGGCCTACATTTATTTACTTAAAATCTTCATTTCTAAACACACACAACTGACTCCTGTTGCTATGCTGATGGAACCCCTGCGTGGCTGTGTTTAAGAGGTTAAACTTGATTATTCCGATAAAGTTTATCTTGGTACCTTAAACACAACAACCCCTTTACAGAGTTTGTGCTCTGCACACCACCATTAAGGCAGCATACTAAGTTCTGTTAAACACGTGCATACATAGAATAGTAAAAATTTTTCTAGCATAAGCAAGCTCTACAAAAACTGAATTGTTGCTGTTTCTGCCCAAATATGTATGATCCGTGACCCTGTGACAAGGTACAACCGTGACTCTGGCATTTAGTGATGCAGCAATTTGCCAACAGGTAAAACAGGTTGCCCAATGGTTTTGGTGGATTCCTGAGGTGGGGTGGCCCCACCTGCTGCTGAGTTTGTTAGACACCTCACATGTGAAGGACATATGGGGATGGATAAACAGATAACAGTCAGATAAGCAAGGGAAGATACCAAACTTGCATCACATCTGAGAAGCCTGAACTAAGCTTTTTCCCCATTTTTTAATCCACTGCACCCTTAGTACAGCTTTTCTTCCTGCAGATCCGACACAGCCACTGAAGGCAGCCAGACTGCTGCCAGGCATCTCTCAAGACCACGCACAATTTATTCGCTTCCTTTATGCTAAAAAAATAAAATTAATTACCCATTTTACTGGAACAGGAGAGCACTTCAAGATCAGCACCTTACACCGAGGGCTGTACTGCACAGTGGCTGATGGGTTTTTCTGTTTTTTATTTCCAGCTCCTTGCATGCTCGTGCTTCACACACTTCTTTGAGGAAACAGCACAGGATTTAAAGAAGCAGCTTACTAATCAAACAGTAGTTTGTTTTTTTTGGGCAAGACCATGTGCCTGCTTGCTGAGGCCTCCTGTACAGTATCATTCTGTTGTGGCACAAATGTCCAAACAATTTTGCTATAAAGAGCTGAGTTAAAAAACTCTACAGCCACCACAGTTATGAAAATAACTCAAAATGGGTTCTTTGGTCCTTTTTCCCTACCAGTCACATCAGGCTGAAAACTTTACAAGCAAGACCTTTGCCTGCCTTCCATTTTCAAAAATTCATTCTTTTATGATTTTACTAGAATTTCTACTAATGACGGGCACAATTTTATAATGTGTCTGAGCCAGCAGAACAGTTTCTAGCCTTAAAATGACCATGGGCCTGACCATGTCCTCACCCCTCCCCTTTTGTTTTCTGTGCTGATCTCCTTTAAGGAGCTAAGCTTGCAAGACACTAAACAAACAAACAAATAGAAAATATTTTTTTGTTTTCTGATTTAACTCCCAGAACCAGCTCACAATGGGCCAGAGAAGAACAGAGAGAGGGAAGAGGAGTAGCAGCAGCTAAGCCGAAACATGAAGCCACATCTCAAGCTATTCTGCCATATAGTTTGTCTTCTGGGATGACCCCACTCAAACACCATCAGTGGGGATGGATGTCTCTCACTGAAGGGGTGGAACGGGCTCTCCAACTCAAATCACATTTAATAATGGTTCTAAAAGAGACATCATGGAAATAATCTGTTACAGTCAGTGACCAGATGCCTTCTAGCATTGAAAGCAGAATTTTCACTGTTTTTCTCTGTTACTTGATTAATTCTAGACATGGTCCCACAGTTAGGTTTATGAGTGCAAGAACTGCCATACTGACTTTCTGACTCCTTTTTAGGGGCTAATGGTGCAATTGCTTTTTTGCATTCGTATGCCTACACCTTCCACAAAGTTTAATGTTTAGAAGAAGCAGCTGTTTACTATTAAAATAAAATGTATTATTTGCTATGCATTTCATAACATGAATTTTAAAAAATAAGCAAAAAGTGAATACTGATCCCTGCCCTCCTTTGCTCCTCCTCCATCAAATCTTTACACACATTTACTGATCAGCTGCAGAACAGACACCGAAAAGCATCGATTATTGGCAACACAAGTGAAATTTACCAGGGGGAAAAGCAAATAAAGAAGCACGTATTGTTCAGAAATAGAAAGGACAGTTCCAGACAGTGCTTCTTTCTGCCCAATGCCCCTAAAACTTCTTCAAGTGTCCCAAAACGTGTGTATACCTTCTATTAAGTTTCAGCTGGTCTCTTTGAAAGAAGCTAAAGGCAACACCACGTGAGACACTAACAAAAGCAACCGCGATGTCCACGGCTGAAGTTCTAGGGGCTTCTGCTCCCCACCACACCGCGAAGCCCCCGCCGGGGAAGGGCCGATGTCGCACCCCGGCAGCAGCGCCGCGTCTCGCCTCGGCAACGAGGTCAGCGCACCTCGGGCTGCGCGGGCAGCTCGGCGAGGGTCTGTTTACTGAGGTCTGGAGCAAACCTGCGGG
>NW_008611617.1:0-464 GCF_000691845.1 Merops nubicus | reverse complement strand
CATACGGTTTTACAGAACAGCACTATACAAACAAGCCTGCCAATATTGTGAACATAGTAATAACAAAATTGTTTGAACACATTTTGTTCAGATTTTGTTATCTCAAGCTTTCAAGGCCCACATTGGTCGCCAAAAAGAGACTTTCATTGTTTATTCTCAGCCGGCAGTTAAACCCCAGCAACTGCTGTCTGCTAGTGTTAAGGCAGGAGAATTGGGAGAAAGAGAAAACAAAAAGCCCGTGGGTTGAGACAAGGACAGTTTCATAAAGCAATACAGAGAGAGGAGACAACAATAATAACACTAATACTAGTGAAATAATGCATAAAGCAAGTGACAATAAACCCCTTAACCAATATGGAGCTACCACAACCCCAAACACAAAACACCATTTTGTCCCACCCCTTATATAGAGAGTATAACTCAGTATGCTACCGAAAACCCCATTGGCTGGGTCAGTTGTTTAC
>NW_008611616.1:0-16370 GCF_000691845.1 Merops nubicus | reverse complement strand
GTGTCTTTAGAAGACAGACTTCGTATTCTGCAGGTTCTTTAGGATTTGCACTGAGAGACTGGAGGTAGCTTGTTTACTTCTTTGAGGGTGGGGGAGTTTGCTTGCTGTGACTGTTTGTGAGAGCTCATTTTGTTACTAAAGGATTGTTTGATCGTGTTTGGAGAGCTTCCATAACAGTATTTGATGCAAGAAGAAAAAAATCCAATTGTGGGATGCATATGTAAGTTCTATAATGTCAGTGATTTTGTGTAGGTTGCTTTTGCTGTGGTGTATGAGGAGGTGTGTTTCAAATTGTGAGTGTGCCGCTTTGAAAGTTTTCTTCCATTTAACTTACTGTTTTTAGGAAATCTTGCTTTGTATGAGAAGTTTAAGAATCTGGAAAGTTGTCTGAAGACTTGAAAAGGACACGCTGGGATCATTTCATGTGGGAGATGTTAATTTTGGGGGTAAATTGTAAATGCTGGGCCATTGTTTCATATATCTCTGTGTTTATTGGTATGTCATGACTTGGACTAACAGGGAAGATTTTTCTGCTTTTTGAAGTTATAAATAAATTTTGTAAATTTATTGCTTTGTAAATAAATATTGATTGTAAATAAATTGATAAATATTGATCATTGATGATTGTTGTAAATAATTTAATTGATTGATGATTATTGATTGATAAATCTGTGTTGAAAGATTAATCTCTTTTCCTGGAAGTACATCATTGTTTGGGGAATACACACTGCTTGTAAAACTAACAAGTATTGCCCTCGGAGCAGCTGTGTATCTCAGCCCGTCTTAGACAAACTAACCATGGCTAGATTAGAATTGGCTTTTTAATGTGTTTGAGATAGTTGTTGGTTTTGTGGCAGTACCTAGGTGGTTTGTACACTTCTAGATTGCTGTTGATTGTAGAGTTCGGGAAACAGATATGCCAGCAGGAGCTCAGTGGGAAGGCCATAAAGAAGACCATCTTGAGTGCCATCGTGTGGCAGATACAAAACAACCAGGCCCAACAGCATGGGCTCATGAAAATCGGGTCCTGCTTGACCAACCTGATCCCCTTTTATGACATGGTGACCCACTTAGTGGATGAGGGAAAGGCTGTGCATGTTGTCTACCTGGACTTCACTAAAGCTTTTGACACCATTTCCCACCTGCACTTGGACAATGACAACCTCTCACAATGCTGCAGGCCTGGAAAGCTGCTTAGCAGAAAAGGACCCGGGGTGGTGGTGGGGGGGGTGTTGATTGGCAGCCAGTTTAATATGAGCCAGCAGTGTGCCCAGGTGGCCAAGAAGGCCAACAGCACCCTGGCTTGTGTCAGAAATAGTGTAGCCATCAGGACTAAGGAAGTGATTATACCCCTGTACTTGGCACAGGTGAGGATACACCTCTAATACTACATCCAGTTTTGGGCCCCTCACTACAAGGAAGACATCAAGGTGCTGGAATGTGTCCAAAGAAGGACAAAGCAGATAGTGAAGGGTCTAGAGAACAAGTCTTATGAAGAGCAGCTGAGGGAACAGGGGTTGTTTGTCCTGGAGAATATGATGCTCAAGGGAGACCACTCTACTACTACCTGAAAGCAGGTTGTACTGAGGCTGGGGTATGTCTGTTATCCCAAGTAAAAAGCAATAGGACAAGAGGGAACAGCCTCAAGTTGTGCCAGGGGAGGTTTGGATTGGATATTGGATATAGCTCTATAGAAAGGGCTATAAAAATTGGAATAGAGTGCCCAATAGTGGTGGAGTCACCATCCCATGAGTTATTTAAAAGATGTACAGATGCAGTGCTGAGGGACGTGGTTGAGTGGTGACCTGGCAGCGCTAGGTTGGAAGTTGGTCTTGATGATCTTAAAGGCTTTTTCCAACCAAAACAATTCCATGAGTCTGATTCTAAAGCAACAGCTTGACTGAGAGATTATAGCTACTGATCTTGTGGAGTGGATCAACAAAGTTTTCAGTTCTTCATCTGGACTGTGTGTCTTGGTTGTACTCTTAGCCAGCCAAACTTACTCACTTGAGAAATGTTGCTAGTCTGCAATCGATGCTGTGTATAGGTACAGATACTCCACAATTCTACCCAGGAGGAATTCTGGGCATTACACTTATGCAAATGAATCCCCTTCTGTAGATATTTGTGAGCTACTTCTTGTGAAGAGATGAAGACCTTCTCCTCTGTTCCTGTGTATGCTTCTGCCTCTGAGACTTTCCAGGAAGCATCACCTTCGCTATGTGCAGAATCCTGGGCATGGCACACGTGGAAGCATGGAACGGTGCACCATGAGCACAGGAGTCCTGCCCGTTTTAAACTAGAGTCCTGTAGCCTGGTACAATAGTGGCTCTAGATTCATGCTGATCAATAAATAATTCTGGGGATGATTTAACTTTCCAAATCACATAGTAGCAATAAGCACCTCCATCTTCTAAGGCTCAAGACAGACTACATGAAAAGCAAGCTGTATAGTTATTTTCAGAGATTAAGCACATGATTCTGTTGAACAATGTTAAATGGAAGCCTGAAACTCTGTTTCTACCCTCTTTTAGTTTAAAAGTCTGTTGTTTAGGCTTTAGATTTATTAAATATGTGAACACTATGCAGGGTTTCTGCTGATGTAAACTAAAGTCAAAATGCTACAGGAAAATAATAATGGCGAAAAAAGAATCAATGCATAAAAATTCAACTGTAAGGGAATTTAACTTTGGCAGCAAATGTAAGCCATCAGTAAAATTACTTGTGATGTATGAACATCTGTCTATGTAAGTTCTTAATAGAAAAACAGCCTTTTTTTTTTTTTTTTTTTTTTTTTACAAACTGGTACGTTAACTAACACAGCATAGCCTTCCATGGTGTCAAGGTAGAGCCATGAAGGACCAGCTGTGGACTAGGTTTTGTGTGGTTTAATTTTATTCTGAGCTCATTTTGAAGCCCGAGTTGAAGTGTGACTCATCAGTTTAATAAGGAAAAGTTAGCTAAATGTGATATTTCCAAATCACTCACCTATGCATTTTTTTCCTTGTAGAAACTAGAGTGCTTTAACCTCCCTATCCCTGTGAGCTACTTTGGCTTAAAATCCAGACTAGATTGTTAGTAATCTTGAATGTTTCTGTCCTGATTTTCTGCTCACACTTCCTCTCCTTATATTGCAGCTTCCCAGTCCTTTGAGCATCTACGTGGCCCTTCTCTGGATCCTTTCCAACCTGTAAACATCTTTCATGCATAGATGGGACCAAACCTGAGCACAATTTTCCAGGTGTGGCCTGACAAGCACTGAGTAGAGTGGGATATTGACTTCTTACCTCTGCTGCTGATGACCTCTCTGATGCTTTCTTTGCCACTGCAACACACTGTTTGCTCATATGGAGCCTGTTGTCCATCAGGACCCTCACATCAATTTCCACAGATCTGCTTTCTAGACAGGTAGATTCCACTCTGTGCTGAACTCCTCGATCATGTTTCCCCAGGTGCAAGACCTTACACTTGTCCTTGTTGAACACCTTAAGGCTCTTGTTGGCCCTCTCTTCCAGCCTATGCTGGTCTTCCTGCAGGGTAGCTCTCCCTTCTGAGATGTCCTTTGAAAATGGATTATTATCCTGGATTATTATCCTACCTGAACTAAATGATTTGACATATTTCTGAAACCAATTTGTGTTCTCATGTCAGAAGGTAAAGTCTAGTCATAATTCCCAATTAAACGAAATACTACTGGATTATGTTTCTGATACTAAAATATTACACCAGAATACAAAGTGCCCTCCTGCTTACTTTACAGTGACTGAAAGGAGCAGCAATATTTGCTGGCTTTCAAGCATGAGAACAAACGTACTATTTCAGAGAAACACAGCTATGGATTCATTACAATAAATATGCAGAGGAATACACTGACATACGATCAGAATTTAAAGGCCAGTTTTCAAATCTGTTCTGTGCCCAGAAGCTCACATTGTGACTATTCTGGTCAGACTAATTAAACAGCTCAGTAGATAAGGTGCTAAACTCTTTTGAAAACTTGGTTAGTGTTTTAATTTTTAATGAGAGGTGAGTTTCTGAAAATCTGGACCACATAATGAGATCCTTCTGCTCCTTGCATCTGGGTGTACTCCAAATCCAATAGAAGTCACTGAACTCAGCAATCCCTTGGTCAAGAACATTCACTTTTAATTTCTAGCTGGGCTGACATTACTCTGAAACACCTGACTATGTGAACTTGTTAGAAAAAAAGAAATAAAGATAGCAAAAAAGGTCAATACCCTTATCTATTGGAAAGGTTTATTGAATGGTGTGGTTTCATTGTGCAAGCTGAGTCAGGAATCATGCCATGGGAGGTGGAAGGACCCAGGCAATCAGTCCAATTATGTAGAATTTTCCCAGAGAGAGACTGATGATCTTGTCCCATCATCCTTGGAACACCACTTGCTATGAAGAGTCAGGAAGCCCTTCCAATAACCAGAATCCCCACACAACACATACACTGCATAGGCAAACCTCCCAACCCTACTGCAAGCAGAGTCAGCTCTTATAGAGGTGGCTTCTTGGCCTATCTCCAAGCTAATGTGGAAGTTGAGGCACCTGATGGTGATCTCCTAATCAGTTTCCACCCAAGGCTGGCCAGACTCTGGGTGAAAAGCTATCAGGAGGGTCTTTCTTGTCTAGTGGTGGACATCATCCATATGCCAGCCCTCACTGAGGGCTGGGGATTTAAACCCCAGCACCTCAAAAGGTCATCTAGTCCAGCCCCCTGCAATGGGTCAGGATATCTTTCACTAGATGAGGTTGCTCAGAGGCCCCATCCAACCAGACCTTGAGTGTTATCAGGAATGGAGCATCTACCATCTTTCTGGGCAATCTCTTCCAGTGTTCCACCACCCTCATTGTACAATATTTCTTCTTTATATCTAGTCTAAATCTACCCTCTTTTAGTTTAAAAATATTACTCTTGCACTTGGCCTTATTCAGCCACATGAGCTTCACATGGTCCCACTTCTCAAGCTTGTCTAGATCCCTCTGAATGGTATCCTGTCTTTCCAGTGTATCAGCTACACCACTCAGCTTGGTGTCATCTGCAGACTTGCTGACAGTGCACTAGATACCACTGTGTGTCATCAATGAAGATATTAAACAGCTGAGGTCTCAGTATAAATCGCTGAAGGATACTGCTTGTATCCGTCTGGATATTGAACAGTTGACCACCACCCTCCAGATGTAACCATCCAACAATTCCTTGTCCGCCAAACAGTTGACGTGTGAAAACCATACCTCTCCAATTTAGAGAGAAGGATGTTGTGGGGGATTGTGTCAAAGGCTTTACAAATGTCCAGAGAGATGACAACTGTAGCTTTTCCCTTGTCCACTGATGTAGTCACTCCATTATAGAAAACCACTAGGTTGGTCAGGCAGGACCATTGCCCTTGGTGAAGCCATGCTGGCTGTCTCAAATCACCTCCCTGTCCTCCTTGTGCATCAGCATGTCTTCTAGGAGGATCTGTTTCATGGTCTCCCTAGGCACAGAGGTCAGGCTGGCAGGTTGGTAATTTCCAGGGTCCTCCTTTCTATCCTTTTTAAAAATGGGTGCAATGTTTCCCTTTTTTCAGGGAATTGAAATTAATTGAAATTAATTCCAGCCAAAGACCCCTTCCCAAGCACCCATTACCTGGCATTCTGGGGTGTTTTGTGGTGTTTACAGAATTTTTAAGGTTGTAAGAGATGCCTTTAGTCTGACATACTGCACAGACTTTAAATTTACTGTATCAAAACGAATAATTTCTACAGAAATTACCCTAAAGAAATGTGGTTGGGGTGATGAAGTTTCTCAGGTCTTTTATGATATCTCAGATTTGCTTTTTTATGGCACTAGGAATTATACGCTTGGTTACTCCTTTACCTAGGCATTATTATTATCATAAAATGTAACTCAGTAACCTTTAAGGGAAATCTCTGTGGCTGCTCAGATAAAGTATTTATACACATAAGAAAAGCAAATTCTTGACATTAATTATAATTACTGTTTTAAAATCTTCATTTTTCAATTTTACTTTTTTTTTTGTTTGCTGCCCAGTCTCCTTCAAGAAGTTAAAATTTAGACTCTGACTGAGATTTCTTTTCTATAACCATGCCAAAATTCTACTGATATCTCACAAATATCTGTTCAGATGACTTGCAAAAGTGCCTGCAGTGCTCAGTAATTTTGCTATCATAGATAAATCCATTTTAGAATAAGGTGAAATACTATCCATCAAATTCCTTTTTTTGGAACATAGACAAGAAGATAAGCCTCCTGTGTCCGAGATCAAACACCTCACAGGCCCTGGGAACATTTACCACTACAGGGACCTTTGTGGCTAGAAATGGATGAAATGCCTCTGTAAAGCGAAGAGCCAGGGTACAAGAAATATCACATTCTAGTGCCTGCTCTGAATCTACCAAAGAGGAATTTGAAACACTCTTCTCATATCACAAGTGAAAGGGATGTCGTAAAGCGACAGATCATAGAATCAGAGAATCATAGAATCCTTTAGGTTGGAAGGGACCTCCAAGATCATCAAGTCCAACCACCGAGCCACCAGGGCTCCAAAGTTCTCTGCTAAAACAGATCAGAATCTGTCAGGGTTGGAAGGGACCACAAGGATCACCCAGTTCCAACCCCTCTGCCATGAGCAGGGACACCTCCCACTAGATCATGCTGCCCAGAGCCTCATCCAGCCTGGCCTTAAAGACCCCCAGGGATGGGGCCTCAACCACCTCCCTGGGCAACCCATTCCAGGGTCTCACCACTCTCATGGTGAAGAACTTCTTCCTCATGTCCAGCCTGAATCTGCCCACTTCCAGCTTTGCCCCGTTCCATGGAAAGGTAACTCTTGATTTACACCTTTCTTCTACTTCTATTTAAACTTCCATGAGTAAATGATTTGAGTTTTGCTAGAAGTTTCTCCTAATATGAAACAACTCTTGTCTATAAGCCAAACCTGTAAATATTTCTCTCTAACAGGTTTTTTAACTTGGCAGTCAAAGAAAAATCCCCAGCCTTTTTATGAATCTCAGCTAAAGATACATTTCAGAGGTAGATTATTATACTTTCAGTTACTTCCCACAGAAGTACCCAAATGTACCTAATTTTCAAATGTAAATGTACTTTGTAGAATTTTTGTGTATCATTTGTTAATATTAAACTAAATTGTATAAACCAGGCAGCTGACTTCAGTGTACTGTTGACTGTAATATATGAGAAGTCATTCTACACAGACTAAATCTAATCAGAAATGTGTTACCAATCTACTCCTGTATCTATTGCTCTAAGTGTTTCTAGCACGGGGAATGTGATTTCTCACAGACACTGGAAAGTGTTGCTTAATTATACATACTGAAATTTATTTTCAAAGCTTGTAATTAGTTAACTGTTTAAAATGGAATTTGTCATTGAAACAGGCCAAGAGGAAATAGAGCATTACTTGACACTCATTTTAGTTTCAGTGTAGCTTGAAACCAGCTCATTTCATGCAGGGTTCCAGCAGGCCCCTGGAACAAGGCATCTATGATATTATTTTGGTTCTGCTGGAGTAGGTAAATTTCCATTTATGAATGGAAGTGGTTTTTTCATGAGATGTGTCATCTCTACTTTGCCTATTTTATTTTTTATTTACCAAGATGTCTCCTTGAAGAAGATACTATTTGGTTTCTGTGTCACTACCTCCAGCCTGCTGAGATGGCTGAAACACATGCTCTGTAACACACCTGGTTTGTATGGTTGTCCTAATGCAAAACAAAAGGTCTGTGACTTGAATCACATACGTGCACTGTAAACAAAGAAAACCGTCAGATACACTTTTTTATGCCGTCAGATACACTTGAGAAATTAGTACTTCACATGTTATGGCAAGTGGTCTCTGTATACCCTCCCTGTCTGCCTCCTCCTCCCCCTGAGGCTGACTGCAGCAAGTGAGGGCCTATGTCACTACAACCAGTTTGGCCATTGCTATTGGTGGTGCTGGCTGGGCGGGTGCTGTGCATGCCATGGTAAGGGAGGGGAAGGCCAAAGCAGGTGTTACTTTCCGCACGGCGTGTGGGTCATTAGTCCTTCAGGGAGCACCGTTCCATTCAGCCCAGCCTGTGAGTAACTGAGTAAGCTGAACTGCATTGGTCCTATCTGTATAGCTTTAGGCACCCTCAGGTATTCTACCCATCTTTGCAACTCCCCAGCAAGTGCTTGTAAGGCAGCCATTCCCCCCCAACACGTCCTTTTTAGACGCCTGCATGGCCCTGCAAGCCCCTCAAAGCTTTGGCACTAGATAGTCTTTCTTGCCCAGGGGTTGCAGGACGTGTATCTGGGAACCAGAGAGCTCCCCAAAACATGTGAAAAAGACTTAAGTTGTGTGTTCTTCCTCTGTCTTTGCTTCCATGCCCTTCTGCACCCCTTTCTTAGACAAACAACTGCATATGCAATGTATAATCATCACCACTTGTTCACAGACCCTTTCTCAGAATCTGAGAATTTCCCAGGATGCTGGAGCAGCACAATATAGTTGCAGCCTCTGTATGTGCCATAATTAAGCAATTTCACAAACTAAAGCTAACTCAGCCTTATCTGAAATTTTGTTTAAAATCATTGTTGTGGAAACCTGTCCCGGTTAGAAGGCAGAATTGTGTTCCACCTCCCTTAACCCTCAGTTTCCCAGGTAGAGAGGTAAATAAGGAAGGCAGGGGTAATGAAAACCTTGCACCAAATTGAAAATTAACAAAATGAAATATATTACTTAACAGGGAACAGAAAGGAAGAAGGGTAGGGGTTTAACAGGGTAAGGGGGCTTATAGGAACAACAAGGCAAGGAAGATTAAACTTCCAAATATACAAAATCCAAACGTTGTGCTGAGGCTCCCCATTGCTGGATCTCGCTGGATTGAGATGGATTGAGGTGTATGCACAATCCTTGGACGTGGATGGAGGCAGGAAAGAGTCCGTAGATCAGGCCCAGGTCTCCAAGATGGCCACGGCCACGTGTAGCACAGGAAAACCACAAGCAGCAGCAGCGTGCATCCGGGGTGAAGGGCAAAGGAACAAGAGAGCAAGAGAGCAAGAGAGAGAGGCGTGTCTTTCTCGCCCCTTTTATAGACTTTGGCAGGAAGTCCGGAAGACCGGAAGAGGGAAGTGGGAATAGAACAGGTATACGCCCCTTTCATTCAGGTTTGTAGCTGGTATTAGGTTTCAGATCTCCACCCACCAGGGGCAGCAGGTTTCAAACCATTACAAAACCAGAAAGTACACCATAAATTAGAAAGTATCTTCATTAAAGAAGTCTATGTGAAGCTCTCCCCCAGAATTAATATCAAGAAGTTGAACTATGCCTTGACTTTTGAATAATCACATTTCTCTTAAATCTAGGCTGAGCCTAAACAAAAGGAAATTGAATTCATGTTAAGATCCAGATTTTCACTCCTGCTTTTTTATAATTCATGGCATCAACACAGAAGAAAGTCATGTTGAGATGTTAAGATCCCTTTTGTGAATTCACCTGTGATACATGAAAACATTCTATAATGAATGAAAAAGACCTTTGCCTTCTATTTTTTCCTGTTATGGATAATTACTTCATTTAATACTTTAAATTTATTGCCTAAATTAAAAATGCAATAAAATGTCTTCAGTTAAATGTTTAAAGGACATTCTCCGGATCTCTAAATCCTGAAAAAATAACCGAAATCTTCAAAGTTTTTGAGATAACTGGTAGTCTAGAGCTTGAATTAGATATGTACAACTGTGCAGTATTTCCTACACTGAGTGTGTGGAAAGTACAACAAAATGATGAAAAAAAAATATGAAATGTTTTTAGTCAAATTTCTGTTCATCTGTTTTGTGAAAGACAGGATAAATCTGTCAACTTAGTATAAATCTATTGAAGATGAATTTATGTTATCATATCCTGTAACACAAAGACTGCTTTCAGTTTTAGGAGAAATAAACAGGAATAGTTGTTTTCATACCATATGCCAAAGCTAAGTTTTGCGTAGCCATTAAGTCAATTTGCTTTGACACAAATATTTAGGAAAAAAATAAAATGTGACTTAAACTTCTTCACATTTTTGTTTACCTTTAGTAGCTGAAATTTATGACTTTGTGTAGAAGTTTCCTTAAGCCATTCAATTTCAATAGGAAATTCAGGAGGAATATAGAAAAGAAATACAACACTACATTATTGCTTGTTTAGTTTATTTGTGAACAGAGTTCTGTATCCTTTCTTTTTATTAATATACAGTCATGAATTTTCTATATTTCCAATGTCTATGTAAAGGTCACTGACCCATAAATTCATTAGACCAAATGGATTTCTGCTGGGAGAAAAGAATGTATCCCAATTTAGAAGCTTATTTGAGGGAATTTTAGGATAACAACCTATCGTCTTATCTTGAAACAAAACAGTAGAGACAGAAGCCAAAGTAAAGATAGGCTACTGAATTCTGACTGTACTTCAATTTAGGAGATTTGTCCAATTGAATTTGTGTAATTACTTTCCTCTGGAAACACACACACACACTTCTTAGAGAATTATTCTTTTTGATTCAGTCACATTTTATATTACACAGGTTAATAAATTATTTTCAGAGTTATTTCATGCTAGAAATAGGAAGGCAGTTCTTAATGGAGGCATGATTTTTCACTGTTTTAGAAACAGTCTGCATTTATATTTTTAATGGTATCAATAATAACTGAAAGAATATCAGAGATAATATAGTAACTAAAGTGACATACAAATCTATAGTTGGGTCAAATCTCTTCCTACGACTATTTAAGTATTACAGAATTCTTTTTGAGTTTACCATAAGTGTTTGGACTAAAATAAGCATAAACTTATTGTCTGCTTAAGCACAGTGACATTTACACAGAAGATTTTTTTTATCGTATTTCATTGCATATGGCTCACGATCACAGGTTTTTCCAAAGTCCAGGTAGAGTCTCATCTCTATATTCCAAACAGGAGGAACACAACTGAAATTAAAACACCATCACCTCTGCTACTAGGGAAAAAAAAAAAAAAAAAAAAAAAAAAACCCCCCCCCCCCCCCCTAAGAGAAAAAAAAAAAAAAAAAAAAAAAAAAAATCGGTTCTGACTTATATATGCTTTGTCACTTGAGGAGTTGATTCATTTTGTGTCTTTTGTAACCATGATGTGAAGGTGTATGGTTTCTGAAAAGAAAACAGATGTCACTAGTATTTCCACTCTAACTCCAGGACAGACGTATGATGCAGTGCTATGTCACCACTACTAAATTATTTTACAGAATGCTTAAATTAGTAAACTATAATCTCTCTGTTCTTACAGGTGTACTGAAAGAGCAGCACTGTAATAGATGGGCCCTTTCTGCCCGTTCATGTTATCTGAGCAGGTTAGCTCTTCCATTACTGTAAACCAAGAGCAAAGTGGAGATATAAAACTTTACATCCACCAACATTTCTTTTACAAGTATATTAACAAGTATCAGGCAATCTGCCACACATTGTCTCAGAACCTGATGGGAAGCTGGCTGAATTCTTGGGTTTATGCATGGGATTATAACACTGCTTTTGAGAAACCTCATCTCTCTAAGGCCATAAATGATTATAACTTTTTCTACATCCATGATTACATATAGAGGAACATCTAAGATCAGACATCTAATGCTCAAAGAAAAACTTCCAATCTCTTGGTTAATCAGGTGACCAACTTGATTCTAATTTTTGCATGAATGCTCTGCTAAAACATTTGCAGTTCTCATTTATCAGTAAATTCTATCCTTTTGATCAGTGTATCTAGACAATGCAAAAAGGGTAATTTTGAATGGATCGGTAATATTTTGCAAAGTGGAAGTAACAATAATTGGTGATGACTATTTCACAAAGTTTTCTCTTAATGGATGGCAGTTAGAAACGGTTCCCCAGATGTGGACACTATGCTAGGAATATGAAATTACAGGACAACACCTCTGGTTTTAACATAATTGGTGTCCTAGGATATTCAACACAGAATTAATATTTGTCGTTCAATATTTTGTTAAATTCGAAAATTGGTGGTATTTTGGATAGCGAAGGGAATAACTGGCAGAAAGCAAATCAGAGTGCAAAACACCCACAGTCATTTAATCCCACAGAAAATACGGATTCAACAGTGACACATCATTTATAATGTAGCAACAAAGGTAGCATACTTATTAGTGTGTATATAAAACCCCCACACCCACACATTCATATTTACAGAACTAGCCTGTGAAACTCACTGCCACAAAACAAGGGTAAAGACTCTGATAAACTTCAAGGAATAAAAAAATCCAAATGAAATAATTATAAGACATTTATTCTCAGCTACATTCCGATATCACAGCAACTGTAATGTACTTTCACCTCAAACTCACCTATACAGTGAGTAACCTTAAGCCTCTGAAAAATTCACTTTTCTAGTACAGGGAAGGTACTTCTCCCTCTACACAACATTCTAGAGGCTTATCTCTGAAATAGCTGACATTGTGACTGACAAGTTAAATAAATGCTTAGATTACTTGATAGGCAAATTCTTCACTGCCAAAGTAGCTGTCTGTCAGAATAGCTACACTTCTTCATTTGATCCTTTATGTTAAAAATAATGAGAGCAAATTATAGTGGTAAATATAAAATTTTTAGTGATGCATCCTAGCATACGAGTCATATAGATTGCAGTACACTCAACCATCTAACTGATGTTGTCTTTACAGTGCTTTAAGCACAGGCCCACAGTCAAACTTGAATTCAAGCTTGGTTAATGTTGTACTGCCTAGGCACAAATCTGTACTCAGGCTCAAAAGCCTGGAGGAGCAGAAGCCCCCATCACTGTTCAGCCTGAATCTAGCTTCCAATGCCCTTTATGCTATCTGGCAATATCACGTGACTAACTTCAGGGAAACAAGCAAGCCAGGAGCTTCTTCTCAGAAAACCTATTATCTTGCACAACAAGGAAATGCTGCTGCAACAGAAATGTAGCAGAGTGTGCACAGACCACACTGATCCCTGAACGACTCTGTGCTCTTCACAGGTGCTTGCAAGAGAAATAAACAAAACCAATACAAAACCTGCAAGCGGTTTTAGTATAATCTTAATGACAGTAAATGCCAATAGAAAAGAAATTCTAGAAAAATTATATAGAATGGATGGTCATAAGATAATTATTAAGAAAAATATTTAACTTTTAATTTAAGTTTATTGGCTTTCTCCTCAAATTCCACTGCAGAATATTTGCATACTATATATGTTTTCTTACACCTCTCATGAACTTTGAAGGACATGCCCAGAAATTCAACATCCAGTAAGTAATCCTGTATCAAGCTCTAGTTGCAGCTATTACTAGATATGTATCACATATTAACATAACTTTCCCACTTTTTGAACAGAATAAATTCTGAGAGAACAGAAGAAAAAAAAACAGAACAGAATAAAAAAATTTGTGGATTTTTCTTTTTTTAGTTATGCTTCTCTTTGAATTAAGCCTCTTCTGAAAGTCTGTATGTACTGTAACCCTTTAGGCTTTCATTTTTTATAACACCTGGACATATTTCTGCCCATGTAACTACAACTGCTGAACTGACTCTGTCTCCCACCATGCAAGTGCAATGCTTAGTCTGCTGAAAAATCCACCCCACGTGATTGTTCTGTTTAATCTTCAGATCTGAAGTGCTGAATCCTTAAGATTCTAGTTTCATTTTGTAAACACTAATTTTGTAATCCTTCTTGTGAAGACCTGAACATTTCAAACTGAATTGCAGGAAACTAAGGCAACATTTCCTTCCTGAGCTTGGAAGGAAAGAAAATCAGACTGCACTTTTATTCTTTTCCAAAACCAGGCAGTATTGCTGCTAAAGGCAGTGACAATTGCAGTTCTTATTTCCTCCAGGGAGTTTTCTTCCAAGTACAGTTTAGAATATGACCTACAAAATGTAGTTTGGTATTGGAAAAGATGGCAAGGACATAGGTTTTTCAAGAGTAGTTACAGCATAATCTGTGTTAAACTTGCCACTTCCCATTTGCTTGCATGTCTATAATCAAATGTGTTCTCTCTGCTTCCAGTAGTTTAGTCTTTAGTATAATTAGATATAGTAGTTAAGCTGTTTGATATTATATAATGTAGCAGTTTTTCTTTAAGCTATATCTTTATGCAGGCAAAACAAATTCAGAGTTTATCCAAACAAGCAGAATTCCCACAAGCCAATTCAAGTTACACTCAAATTAGAGATGTGCTAGAGGCAAAATCATACTGTCCTTCATTAAAGTCTGTTTGTGGTTTTGAATGCTTGGCATAAGCATTCTTTGTAAAGTAAAGCATATATCCTGAGGCATTAGATACATATGGCAGGATTGTCTCAACATAAAGTGGATTAGAGTCCACATAGTTGAACAAAAATCCTCCCGATACCTGTTTTCCTGCACAATGGTCTGAAGATTTGCAATTTTGCACAGGCATTGCTATAATGGCAATATGAAGAAACTCTGGCACGAGAACAGTACAATAGGAATGTTATAATAAGGAGTATTATTACTGAAAACTAAACATATAGCACGATATATATCTGTATATTCTTAGTGTCTGCTGACAATCCAGTTGAACCAACATCAGCATTTCTTATTTTAAGAAAATGGTCAAGTGATGTAAGAGTTACTCACTGGATTCTGGATTAAATGATAGCTCTGGATTTAAACTTTGGTTCTGCTGGATGAGAATCTCCTTCAGATATCCTCTGTAGAAATATCTAAAGAAGAAACTGGAAGAGCCTCTCAGACTTTAGCTTGCTGCTCCTGCTTGAAGAGATATGTTTCTTTTAAAGCTCTTTTGCTCTTGGTATCATGTCCAGCTCTGCCTTTAGTCCTTATGTGTAATCATTATATTGTGGCCAGATGCAGCCAGAGGTTTTAATGAGCATGGGTTTCCATCTCTTGAAGATCACCATGGCTTCCTAATGTTCTGATTGATGTGATTAATACTCTCCTTCAGAAGCTAGATTTCATAGGCTCTGACATAACTATTTGAACCATGCACCTCAGCTGTTTCATGTCTGGTTGCACAGATGGTTTATGCTTTGTTAGATTGTTATATATTAAGATTATTTTAATTTCAAGGCAGTAACACTTTGCTACTCAGTCTTCAAATACAAGGTTGTATTGCCTAACTGGACATTGCCCATTAACTAGTACCCAATACTGCTTGTCTTTAAAACTTTTTAATTTTGAGCTTGTGAAGGCTGAAGACATGACACCTATTTCAGCTACAGTCTTCCCTTGACAACAGGAGTAACAGTTTTACTCTCACTGCTCCTTCAGTATGTCTCAAAACTGGGAGAAAGGATTATTGTTGCTCCATCTGCATTCAATTCTCTGCTTTTCTGGAGTTCTGCTCTTACTGAAACATGAAGTGCTCAAAGACTACCAAAAGTCTCTAAGAAAATAAAACTTCTACAACTAATTTATGTTCCTTAAGAGAGTGTCCATTCTCCAATAGTTAGGAGTAACATCATACATAAGCAGAGCATGTATGCAAGTTAATTTCCTGCCATCAATTACAAAGCAAGGTCCATGTAATACCATGAGTTTCACCCTCCCCCTGCCATCACAGTGGAATGTCATAATATAGTGATACATCACCAGGATGTGAAGTCTTGCTCAGATATTCCTACCACAGGGATTTTTTTACTCCCCCTTCCAGGACCCTCACTGTAGTCCATAGCAAGTCTTACGTGTAATAGTGAGGAACAAGTAACATTTTTGTGGTTGTGAATACCTAGAGCCATACAAGATATGGAAGAGGGTGGGGATGCTTTGTTTTCCACAGCACGAAAGTCACGATCTGTGAAAATCACAAAAATATCTGTGGGTTTGCTTACAAAATTTGGAAGATGACAAATTTAATTATTAAAATCAAAACCTTCCATCACTTTAAAATATCTCTTACTTTCTTTGTAAGCAGTCACTCTTTTGAAAGAGAACTACTTCTGAAAAAAAAAAAAAGTTATTTTTACTAGTAGCCTGACTTAGGTTTTTCCAAGTAGCTTTAATAAGGTTTTTATTTAAAATCACAGGTTCCTGCACAGAAAAGTTCTTGCTACTTACATCATGAATACTGGAAAAGCAGAGTCCTTGTTACACAGTTCTCACATTTTCTTTGAAGTTTTATTTTCCTACAATTATTGAATTTTAAATTTCAGTCCAGTCTTCTGCAGCTACTGTCAGTAATTCCTTAGCCCTTAAATACATTGTCTACCAAAGTTACCCAATTTAATGTTTTTTCTTTCAGTATTTTTTTTTTTTTCTTCTTGTGAAGGAGCTTCTAGAATAACTGTAATCTTTCCAATTGATAGTTCCCCTTTGGACTTCTCGTTCATAGAATCATAGAATCATAGGG
>NW_008611615.1:7761-20882 GCF_000691845.1 Merops nubicus | reverse complement strand
CAGTATGCAAAACACAGGATAACTTTAAAGTTAAGTGACTATACATTAGCATCTAAGTCTGCCACCAAAATTGGTCCTGCTACTTTTAAGGAGGCTTTTTTATGACTGTGAGCCTGTTTTGGTCCTTATAATAAAGATTTTAAAGGGTCCCCTTCCAGCAGTCTGCCTCCTTTATATGAGGTATGAGTCTGAAGGGCTGGACTGACAGCAGAGTAAACCAGCTCTCACCTCTGCTGTGTGAGGCATGGAGCAAACAGTCATGAGTGGGAAGGGCTGGATGGGCTCAGAAATTCTGTGTAAATAAATAACTGGATAATAATCAAGGTTGTGTAGTGTCAGAGGTAATTTTGACTTTAAGCCAAGTGTCATGGTTTTTAATGAAACACCTTACAAAGATGTCAGCTTATGGAATAGTTTGGGAAAACAGGGAGCTGGGAGAGGCCAGGGTTCTTGCAGGACTGTATGGCAACATGGTAAATGGGTAGATTGACTGTAACCCAGTGCAGCTTGGACAATACAGCAAAACTTTAAAGAGACTTTTGTCACTCCAGCCCTTGGACAAAAGATGGGACAGAATGTGCTCATCCTGCAGCCTCTGGGAGCTCACAAACACCACAGGGATTTCTGGCAAAATGATGCTCATGGCTGCAAAACAAACTTGTATTTGGATGAGTTTGTTGGATGGTGGTGCCTAGGAGCAGATAGCTCAGCCCTCATGCACAGCCACCTGCTGCCTGTGGGTGTGCCAGAGGGGCTTTGTAGTGAGGAGCTGCTCCAACCCCAGGTAGAAGCTCTGAAAGTGGGTGATTTTAGCAATTGGCTTCATGTATATACTGCAAGAGAAAATGCTGTTCTTGTTTCTTTCTGTGAGGGATGTTTAAACATCAGATACTGACTTGTGGGGCAGAAACACAGATCACTCATGAGAGGTCTTCCCTGTGACTGGTCTGTTCTGAACTGTTCCAGCAGACAGACATGTAGCTGTTACAGTCAGCCATCAACTGATGAGACTTTAAATTATTTAGCTATCAAATGCTACCTTGGAACAACTGTTACCTTCTAGCAATGACTTTGAGGACTACTCCAGAGAGAAATCAAAGTGTCTTTCCACTATTAGTCTGATTTATGCTCCAAGTGTTGTGTGTAGCTTCAGGAATAATACTTGCATGCTCAGTTCTATTTAAAAATTAAGCATTTTAGTCATTTTTAGTTACTTTTGCTGATGTAGTGTGTGACATGGTTAACACAGGCCAAGTTTTACTGGGTGGTGCTGGTTGCTATGCTATGGGTGCTTTCTCAAACAGACTGGAGGCAGTTGAGGTGAGTTTCATGCATAGATTTGTTTAGGGGTTAAATACTTTTGTAGAGAGATTGAGGTGGTCACATGAATAAATATTTGCAGACTGTTTCCTTAAGTGAATGAATGGTTCTAAACTGTAAGGATAGACTAGAAATTGCTAGTAGACTAAATATTTATTGTTTTTTAGGATATTTGTAGACTGTTTCCTTAAGTGAATGAATGGTTCTAAACTGTAAGGATAGACTAGAAATTGCCAATAGACTAAATATTTTTTTTAGGAGATACCAGTATGCTGAATAATCTCTGGATTTACTTCAGTTTCGATACATTTGAGATTCCTGTTGTCATTTTTTTAGCATGTGCATATTAATATTCTAGGGTGGCTTTTTTTAATTGGCTTATTTTACATTCATGTGTGAGTTTGAATAAAGATTACTTGTGAGCTCTGGTTTTTCTCCCTGTCCTTTTTAAGACCCAAGTTACTGCAGTGCTGTGGGAGGCTGGTCCTATAGACTGTACCTCCATGTGAGAAGCATTCAGAGTACTGGACAGACTTTTGCAAGTTCTCCTGTGTCTTCATTTGGATACCTTCTACTAGAGAGAGTTTGTGATGAGAGAGGGGACTTTGCAATTGGTACAGATATCTCTCTTAATCAACCATGTGATTGTCTTGTTTTGCTTGCTGGAGATCTTTCTCTTAGCCCTGGTCAGCATGGGGTAAGTTTTGCAACATCTCTTCCTTTTCTGTATGTTCTTCTACATCACAAGATAGCATCCTTCTGAGGATTCCAAACATCCTCATGAAATTCTTCCACTGGGAGAAGAGTGCTCTAGAAATAGCTGTTCTAGAAATTCCTTCTATGTTTTAATCACCAACCAAGTACAAGCTCATAGAATTGTGTAAGTTGGGGTTGGAAGGGGTCTCTGGAGGTCACCTCCTCTAGCCTCCAGCTCCAAGGGGGCTGCTGCCAACCAGCAGATGAGGTTAACTGCAGTTCTGCCTTGCTGAGGCTGGCAAACCTCTGAAGGTGGAGATTCTGCAGCCTCTCTGAGCAAAGCAGCGCTCGAGCAGGGTCATCTTGCTCTTGGGCAGGAGGTTCAGCTGGTGATCAGCTGGTGTTTCATGGGCACCCATTTGCTGGCAGGAGGAGGAATTGATCCCTTAAACCATAAGACCAACACTGTGAGTCAACACACGTTTCTGAAGTAGGTGTGCTGAAAGAAACATGAAGGGGAAGTAGGTGCTGGCTCCCTTTAATCGCTTTAAAACTCAACAGAGGAATCTGAAAATCAGTTATGCAGACACAACTGCAGCCAGCACCACTCCTCTGGAAACAGCAGAATTTCTTCTCATTTTGCTGATCATGTCTTGGGGAATCTGAAGCAGCAATCTGAACAAACTGGAGCTTAGGCCATGTTTTATCAGCAAAACAGTTCTGGATTTGTGTTTAACAGTGTATTGACGTGTGTTTTAATGCACTTGGCAGTTTTATCCTGTGATCTGCTTGTAAACCCTTTCCACTGCCTGGTAAGACAGGCTTTCTCAAAATATACAAACTGCAAAGGGGATTGACTGTAATGCTATACTGAAGGGAGCATCTCCTGTGGTTAATACGATGCCACTTCTTCATATTAGGACCATGGAAACAGTTTGGTAAATGTAGTTATGGATTAAAAAGAAAGGGCAAGAACAACGTCAAAAGTAGGTCAGGCTGGACTGAGCTAGATATCATAGCAGTTGGTTTGAAAATACATTAAGAAGTTGGAATGAACCCAGAAAAATCTGTATTGGGGCAAGGAAACGTACTCAGCAGTATTGCTTTCAGAAGTAATTCCTGATTTCTGCTAGAAATAAGATGAAGTACCCAGAAATAACAGTGGTAGAGATCCTTCAAGACACACTGTTGGTTTTGCTGTGTAAAACTCAGCAAGATTCTTTCAAACTAACTCCCACTGAAAGCTTTGTGTGCATTTTGCATGCAAATTTGTCCATGTCTTTTAACTGCAAGAATGAGCAATTGTTTTAAGTTGCAACTCTTAGATGTTGGAATGCACCTGCACATTCTCAGTGTTTGTTCCAAGCATGCAGACAGGTTTGTACCGAGTTGTGAAGGTTTGCCCCTGGAGGGACACGTGCCCAGGGGGTTGCTCTGTGCCCCGTGTCCCTGCTGAGCCCTGCAGAGCAGTCACTGATCCAGGGGTGGACTTCTCCTCGCCACAGATGGGCTTCCATCTGCTGGGAGCACTGTCCATTCCAGACATCTTCTCACCTTTTAATAGTGGAGAGTTCCTGCCCTCCCAGGATCACACAGTTCCTGTGTGGGAATGGACAGAGGAGCTGCTGCTGAGAAGCTAGGCTGTGACAAGCAATATGGGGAATAAAACATTTTCAGGGCTTTCACTTGTGCTGTTTTGTGTGAAATGAGTGAGAAATGGTTTCTTTGTTCTGTCAAGACTTCTTGTTATGAAGCAACTAGGTCACCAAGGTTGGCTTGTAATGGAAGCAGGAGGGGACTCTGGCTGAATCCTCAGTGCTAGCCCAAGGCAAGAGAGCGACCAGCAGTTCATTCACAGCTGTGAAATGGCACAGAAGACAGGCTCTGTTTCAGGAGGAAGCCTAGGTGGGGGACTTCTTGTTCTCATTATGAGTGGGCATCCTATTTGATGGCATGTGCAGTCATAGCTTCAGGTGTCAGAGCTGGGCTGGCATTGTTAGCAGTGGCTGTCCCTCACAGCCCACGCCAACACTGAGGAGTGGTGACTGAGTCCATGCTTCTTCCCAGCTCTCTTTCCTCCCTCTAATGGCTTAAAAGTTTTCTGTCCTTGTAAGAAGTTAATTACTACAAGTGGTTACGAGTGGGCATCCTATTTGGTGGTACGTGCAGTCATAGCTTCAGGTGTCAGAGCTGGGCTGGCATTGTTAGCAGTGGCTGTCCCTCACAGCCCACGCCAACACTGAGGAGTGGTGACTGAGACCGTGCTTCTTCCCAGATCTTTCCTCCCTCTAATGGCTTAAGTTTTCTGTCCTTGTAAGAAGTTAATTACTACAAGTGGATGAAACTCCTTGAAATATGTCATTATTTTTTCAGTTAGAGGTTTTTTTGATGACAACATGTAAGGTCTGTTAGGTAGTTAAGAATGGCAGCCTTCCCCTGAGGTAGGCAGGCAAGTAATACTCTCTCCATTTAGAGCTAAACTGCAGCAAAGAGAGCAGGGCATCATTCCTGGAGAGGTCACTGGGGCTTGCTGGTCCCCAGTGCCCACTGGGCTGCTGAGTCCTGACATAAGAGCAGGCACATGGCATTTGCATGTTGCCACACAAGTGAACAAGAATGCTGCTTTCTGTGCTTCTTGACTGTTGCCTCAGGCCAGCCATGTGCTGTTCATGTAACCAGCACAATTTGCTAATAGTTTTGTTAACCTGCTGTGTGGTTTTTTCAGGGCTTCTAAGTTCTGTGTCACTGGTACACTGAGAATGTCATAAATGCTGTTCATGTAACCAGCACAATTTGCTAGTAGTTTTGTTAACCTGCTGTGTGTTTTTCAGGGCTTCTAAGTTCTGTGTGACTGGTACACTGAGAATGTCATAAATTGCTAACAAAAGGGCAAGAGGCAACTTCAATAAATCCCACCTGAGGCCTTTTCCTCCCTGGGTACAGATCTCTCTGTACCATGTGCCAAGGACTAGTTGATTGCTTGGTACAGTAAATCAGCCCTGTGGTGGAATGGGTAATGAAGTTCTTCAAAGGGTTAAAATGGTCCTTTGCTTTCCCTTGTAGGGCTCCTCTGCAATATGTTTGCTTGCCTGCTTTGAAATTCTCTGTTGGTCACTGTTCAATGTTTTGTTTGTATTTTCTTTCTAGTTAACAGTTACTTTGTTTTCTGCAAACAAGGTGAGATAGTTTGTGCATGAAGAGCAGTGTGGAGTGCTACACCTCTGTCTTCAGAAGAACGTGGAAACAAATCTAAGTAACTAAGTGTACCAAAGCTGGAAAGGAAAAATGTTGCATACATGGAAGCTCATAAATACAGGTGCAGGTCTAAGTCAAGTCACATACACACTATTCCTCAATTGCTCCAACTAGCTGGCTGGTTACAAATAAGCAGGAAAGATTATTTAGGGAGAGGAAGATTGTATGTGGGAGAGAAAGCTGAGGATCCATTCGTGCTAGGGGTAAGGATGTCCTTACCACTTTTTGTAGCTTTAGAGCTGAAAGTGGCACACTGCCTTTGGTTTTTTGTCTCCTTGGTGGTTGCTGTTGGCCATGGGGTGCTTCAGCTTTGCAATTTTCTCATTTAGCTCTGACAGCTTCATATGGAGAGCTCAGTCTTAAAAACTACAGTTGCCATTCTTCCTTTTTTTTTGTGTAAAATATTCTAAAGACCAAAAAAGCTCCACCCCCAAAGTTTTATTAGGTTCTGTGGGACAGCAGCTCAAAGTCAGTTCTTGTTTGGGACAAGAGGATGGAAAGTGCTGCCCACAAGTACTGGTATCTTCAACCCTGGATATAATGCCTTGTCTGGCCAGTGAAGACAGGATGATTAGGTAAAATTCTTCTACCTCTCTCCTCTCTGATTCCCTGGTCAAAGTCCCAGCTGAGTCATCTCTTTGCTGTGTAATGTGGGAGCTGTTCATCACTAAGAGTGAAAAAATCCCTAATTTGGTGTCACTCTTGTGACACCTGCTGCCAGTTGGACACGATGCAGTGGGTCGTACAGTGAGGTTCTGGTCTCACACACAGACACTACATCACTCCTCACTAAGCTGAGCAGCCTCTGGAGAGGGAGGGGAGAGCTTGCAGTGCATGCTGTGGGGTCACAGCAGTGTCCCTTGGACATGGTGGGAGGCAGCCTGCAGGCTGGCAGTGTCCTTTCATGGGGAAAAAATAACAGTTGGTCGTGATCCTCTCAAAAGTACCTTAGAGTATCTTCAGCCTGATCCCTGATTTCTGCACCTCCTCTGAGAGATGGTGCTTCCAGCCCTGGCTACCCCACTGTGCAGTCCTGGCTCTGAGCTGAGACTGCCATCTATTGAGTCCAGACATCCTCTCCTGCAAAACTCTGCTTTCCATCCCCATGCTGACCAGTTCCAGTCCTGCTTGGGTGATGAGACCTGACAGGAGCAGAGCCCGTGCTGCTGTGCCTGCGGCAGAGCTGCCTTGCAAGCAGCCACCAGAGTGTCAGAAAGCAGCAGCTGAGCAAGAGCTCGTACCTCGCTGGGTTGATTCCTGTTACACTGAAAGGAGCCGTTACAGATGCATCTTCCCAGAGTTCAGTTGTCAGATGCATTTTTCCAGGGCTTGTCAACTGGGGTGGGATGCAGCTGTCTGCCTTCAAAGGATTTCAGGCACTTGAGGATAATAGAAAGAGAGAGACAAGAATAACTTTCAGAAAGCACCAAATTGGAACATGATTAAGAAGATAAAACCCCTTCCATTCAGCTCATTGATTCCTCTCCCTGGTTTCTTTCTGCTTCCATATACATGCAGGAATACAATCTGATGTAGCAAGATTCATACCCTGCATGGGAGTGGCAGAAATTTTTAAAAGCACTGGCTGTGCAATTTTCAAATGCCTCCTCCCCAGACACCACTTCACCTCAATAGTTTGATAATGTGGAAATCCCCACAAGCACAACACTCGTCAGTTGTTCTTCTGCGTTTCGAGATGTTTTGTGATTAAGAGCCTGCTCCAAGGCCCATGGGGATCCTCTGCTGAGCACAGTGGGCTTTGAGTGGGACTCTCATTTAAAGAACAACGGCCACAGCCCAGGTTCATTCAAACCCATGTGGCTTGGGGCTCTTTTCTAGATGCCAGCACAGCTGTAGCAGCAGTTTTCCTAAGCAAAGCTGAGGGGCTTTGAACACTGTTGCTTGAAGAATTCTTTATTAGGCTCCAAGAGCTCCTCTTGCATAGTCAAGAAGAGCAGATGCTGGGACAGCTGTAGCAATGTGGAGATCACTCTAAACTAGTGCCTGGTAAGCTTTCAGGCATCCCCTCTCTATGCACTGAGCAAGCCAAAGGAGCCTGACTAAGAGCCTTGCTTTTTGACATCTTTGGTGTGTCTGTCTGGAGGCCCTCATGTCCCTCTTGGGCTCCTCCACTACAAGGCTTTCCTTCTTCAGTAGTTTTCTTTGGAATATCTCCTAATCCTTTCTATCCAGGATCCTAAATACCCTGCTCTGTAGGATGGAGCTAAGCATTGATGCCACCTAAGCCCAAGCTGTGGATCCTCAAAATATTAAACTCTCTCATTTTGTTCTGCCTTTAGCAAAGACACGTGCAGCTATGCCACCTCAGAAATAAGGTAAATCACAGCTCCAGTTCTCCCTTTGCTCTCTCTGGAACCAATGCAAGTCAGTGTGAGCACTTGCTCCTGAAGCATGCTGTATTTCCTTGCTTCAGTGGTGAAGCAGCAAAGCTGCTTGTGCTTGCAAGCCCTGCCCTGGGGATGGAGGCAGGATGATGCTTTCCTGTTCAGGCACCACCAATGGGGTACCTGAGCACCATCAGAAGGTGATGGAAAAAGGAAGGAACCAACGTTAAGGTAAATCTCACAGTAGCTTTGCATTCCTGGGCAGCCACATGTAGTTGGCCTTCCCGGGCCAGCCACATCCACTGCCCCCTCCTCACTTCCTACAGCGTGGGGAGCAGAGGCCTCATCTCATTCTGCATGTAAAGTTCCCCCGAGGCTGTGTGATTAATGAACTCCTCATGGAGCCTGGAAGGCTCAGCCATTGTACTGTGCTATAGAAAAGATGGAAGTGGCCTCAATCCTGCTAAGGAGATGACTTGAATGGGCACAGAAATGAGAACAAAAGGGTTTGGAGTGGATGGAGTCTAACATTACACTCTGATGTTCTTTGGGGCAAATTGCACGGGGTGAGCATATTGCTGAAAAGGGTGTGCAGCAACATGTGTCTCCTCTGGCGTGGCCAGGAGTGCCTCTGTGTTCTTGTCACTGGCCTTCCTCAGCAAGCACAGGCAAAGGTGGCTCCACCCAGCCTAACCCTGCACTGGCATCCTGTAGGAGGCCGAGGTGCCTGTGCAGTAGCCTCTGAACTGCATCTGGTGGGGATGGCAGAAAATGGCATCAAAGCTGAAACGTGCTTTTCTTCCTTGCAAAAATCTCCCTTTTCTCTGGTTACCCATCAGCCTTGGGGCTTTCCTTTTGGACATAATAAACTTTTCCCCACATGCCAGACACCCAGAGAATGATGGACTAAGAACTCGTTGTGAGCTGCTGATGGCAGCATCTTGTCTGTACCTTGACTTTGAAGTCTAAAGGAGATCTGATTTCCATGGACACATTGGGAAAAACCTGGGAACTGTGGTTGGGCTTTTGCAAAAATAAATCTTTCCCAATCTGTATGTGAAGTATTAGCCAAGAAAATCAACTAACTGGTTAATGTATGTGCTTTATTCTTCCTGGAGCATGCATGGATATGGATCATCATTTGTTTATGCTGGACAAAGAATTTAGATAGCTTTAATAGGGCTTTCTATTAGTTAGTGACAAATAACAAAAAGCCAGTCTATTCATTATTCCAAACCCACTAAAGCTGCCAGCTTTGCAAATGATTGATAAAACATTCTGATTGAGACTGGCAGATCTTACCCCTTACCACATCCACCGCTTCATGTAGGAGGTGCAGCATTCTCACCAGTTCCTCATCAGGGATAAGTAATTGGCCAATTAAATCATAGGCCATGGTATCTCGTAGAGTGGAGTGAAATCAGGGATAGTCTAGCTCTGAACGTTTTGAATCTTAATGTAGGATAAATTAAGCTCTCTGCTTTGCAGTTGCCTTCATGTGGAGTCCTCAGGTTTGAATAATGAAGAACCTGAATTTGTCAGGTAGGGTTTTAGACCCCTTTGCTGCCATGGATGTGTTGCAGGACTGGGTTCCACCTCTGGGTTTGTTACCAAAAAGGCATTACTGACTTGACTGATGAAATAATGCCTGCCTTACTTATGGCTGAATCCTGACATCTTGATAGCAGAAATAGTTTGTTAGTACAAGGACTGCAGGGCTTAATTTTGGAGCTTTGACAGATTACCTGTCCCCAGTAGTTTTGGCTCCTCAGTGGTAGTAGTTGAACTAATACTAGTATTCTGGTAGTATCTGGGGTTTTGGAGCTGCACCAGAGCCCCCCTGCACCACAGACCCTGTGTAACCCACAGTGCCCTGACCCTGCAGGGACTGCAGGCAGGGAGGAGCTGGGGGCTCCCCTCCTTGGCTGAGGGGTGACAGGACAGCTCACCCTTCTCAGAGCTGGGCAGAAGTAACATGTTTTGCCAAATGTCAGAAAGATCATCTGTCTTGGAGGTGGGAGGGAGCCAGGGTTTCTCAGGGCTGAATACTCTGACACAAAGACAGTCCTCATTCTTTGTGCTTTCAAAATAAAATGTAAGCATACCTCTGGTAGGCTGGAAACAAAGTGGTGTTCTCCTGGTAGATGAGATAAAGCATTGTGCCAAGGGGGGGAGGTGCAAAAAGTAAATAGGGATCATAAAAATAAATTTGCTTTTCTTTTCTCCCCTCTTAATAATCTGCACGTGTCTTAGCAACATGGCTACAAATGCCAGAGTTGTTTCTGTTTTGACCCATTGCACCACTTCTTACTTGGAATAGCTCTTCTTAGCCCTCAAGGTTAGCCTGGGTGCTTGGATAAGTAGGAACAAAAGAGGTGAAGTGTTTGAGTGCCTAGTGGCAGAAGTTGTGTACAGGACCCAGGTTTGGTGCCTACACTCTTGGATCACTCCTTCATTCCTGTGCTGGCAGTGGCTGTTCCCTAACTCAGGACTGAATGTTTTCAGGAAAGTTCCTCCCTGAGGTATGCAACACCCTCAAATGCTGGTTATGAAATTTAGCCCATGCCTAGGTGTTTTTCCACACAGGGGCAGAGACTCCAGCAGGGCACTTGCAGAAGCACAGTTAAACCCACAAGTTCCCTTAAAAAAATAAAATCCCTTTGTGGTTAGTAAGAAGAACAGCTTCTTAAAAAACATGGTTTATCTATTCCTAACCCATCCCTTGGGTACAAACCAGCCAGATTTGGACCATGGAAAGCCCTGCCTTAGGTTCCATTGTCCACTGAACCCATGCAGCTGCACCCACCTTCCAGCAGTGAAGAATTTGGGCTGATGTATTTTGATGGTGGCTGGGGCAGGAGAAGGAGGGCAGTGAAGCTAATTCTGCTCCACTGGAAAGATTCCTGATGACAAAAGCAAAATGTCAGCTTTGATTGTGGCAAGGCTTTTCCCAGCCCAGCATGGAGAAATGAGTTGTTGAGCAATTCTTTTTTGGTGCTCTGTGAACTTTTTGTAGGTGAATTATGTGCCCATATGCTGAGGAAGGAACAGACCTGGCCTTTCACACCACATCAGAAGAGGCTGATTGGTTTTTTTGGAGGGCAAGTGCCCAGACACCATCAGGAGATAAGTAGTAACCAGCTGGTGAGAGGCATTTAGAGGAGAGCCACATTTGGAGATTAAGTTTTGATTGTTGCACTGATGGGCTGCAGCCTGGCTGCCTTGATGGGGCAGACTGGGCAGCACAGAGGAGCAGACACCTGCCTGTTGGCTTCCCCAGCTCTGGCTCCAGCACTGCATCACTGGAGATGCTGGCATCTGCTGCTGAGCCTTGCTCTTGTGAGCACTTGCATCGATTTTCAAATAGTGGCAGATGAGAGACGTGTAAAATGCAGCTGGGGCAGGGTGTCAGGAAGCCAGAGCTGATGGTGAACACCTTTCCTTCTAGAGTCATCAGTGAGCTTCTTTCCAGAGAGCTGCAGAGGGTGGGGAGCTGTGTCTCAGGTGTGCTGCACGCTGGGCTAGTGCAGAGGCTGAAGACAAGCTGCAAAAAGCACCTGCAGCTGGTGGCTCTGGGGAGAGCTGCCTGAGCCCCACCAGCACTTGGGATCAGCTGCTGGTGCCCAGCAGCACCCGGGGAGGCACTGGGAGTTGTGTCACTGGCAAGATACGAGGGTGTTATTAATTTAATGCTCTTTAGGTTATTTAATTTGGAAATTCAGATTTAATCAAATGTCAAACTCTCTGTCCAAATTCCTAAATTAAACATGAATTGCTTGGGAGCTTTTCCAGAACTGCTCTTTGTTGCATCAACCCCACTGCCACTTTTACTGGTTGTACAAGAAACTGTTTTGCAACGACCTAATTTGGTGCTTGCTCCAGGAGCCAGAACAGCTGCCTTGAGACATTCTGAGCCCATTTTCTGTAACAACCTGCAATTTTTAATAACATCATCAAAGTCATTTTGA
Organism: Merops nubicus; assembly: GCF_000691845.1. NCBI lineage: Eukaryota > Metazoa > Chordata > Aves > Coraciiformes > Meropidae > Merops > Merops nubicus. Next base: position 9,298 of record NW_008611615.1, on the reverse strand, counting down.
TGGAGGCTGAGCAGAAATGGAATAAAAGCCAACAAAAGGAAGGGTAATTCCCTTTCTCTTTATGGTCTTGGTATTGTGCTGGTTGTCTGGCTAATGACTGTCCTCCCCTCTGTCCTCCGGGGGCATTCACATTTGCTTTTCTAAGGAATGAGTCATCTAGGTTGGGCATCTTCAGTGCATAAAAGCATCTACAGAGATCTGCACTGTAAACACAAGGGGCTTGTTTCACTGGTCAAAATCATGCTGCAGGACTCAACTCCACAGGCGCTGTGCTCCCTAAAGTGGCTTTGTGCAGGACCAGATTGGGCTTGTAAATCTGTGTGGGTTTTGTTAACAGATGAAGCTCTGGAGCAGCTTCTGCATCTGCTTGGTACTGGGGTTTTTGGTCCAAGTGCTGCATCTCCATGGTGTGGGGCTGTGGTAACAGAGGGGCTCATGTGAGCTGTGTGCTGTGGGAGAGCTTGTCCTCTTCTGCCTGAGAACGGTTCACAGCTGAAGGCCAGGTGCATCTGGGTGTCACCCCCTTCCCTCCACGCTGAAGGTGGGCTCTGAGAGAGCAGCTAGTCTGGATTAGAGTGCAGAAGGCACAGGTCTCCTGGAGAGCTGGAGTATTTGGAACGAGGGCTTTCGTTGCACAGATGTGTGTGCTGTGAGAACAGTTCTCTGGACAGAGTGGTTTCTGATCTTTGGTAAATCCAGAACAACTGGAACAGAATTATTTTGTACTTTTCTTAAGCTAATTTGAAACATAATTTAGTCCTTAATGAAGCATATAAAAATGAAATGGTCATTAAGTTCAGTCCCTTAAATAGCAAGTGAAGCCATGCTAACAGAAGGGCTTACAGAAACACTCAGCTGCTGCTCCCTTCCCGGAGCAGGGGCTGTGCAGAGCCCCTCACTCCACACGCACTCAGGGTAATACCACTGGGACTTGGGGGTTTTTTTAATTGTATTCATGTCTAGCTGTTTGTCTTTTTTTTACAGTCTTTATTAGATAGTATTCAAGAGTTTATCTTTCTGGACATGTAGAGAGTTGTAACTTGAGGTAATTTAGAAGTTATTAAATTTGCAGGATTGCTGTTTTGTTTATTTCCATGGTGAGATCTCACAGCAGGACGTGCCTGAAAATGTTTGTCTGGACCAATAAAAGTGTGATGGTCCCTGTAAGGTGTGACTTCGCTGGTTCAGCTGGGCTGGTGGGCAGTCTTCAGGAGCCAGCAGGCAGCTGCTGTTTACCTTCTCCTTGCTCACTCTGTGATTTTTGACCTGTCCCCCACGTTTTGTTTCAGCCTGGTTTCCACCCAAATGCCACTCGGGCTGGTCACAGGCACCTGCAGTGTGTGGAGCAGGGAGGTGTGAGGAGGGGGAAGGAGCTGGCACTGTGGTCAGCAGCAGACAGCATGGCAGTGCCTTTGGGGGGTGACCTTGCTTCCAGAGATATTTTATGCCCCTGTTATTCTGCTCTTACAAGAGTCTGCAGTTAATGTTGCTGGGTTGCTGCTGTGTAGTGGCTAAAACGTGCTCCTCCTGCTGCTGT
>NW_008611615.1:0-7730 GCF_000691845.1 Merops nubicus | reverse complement strand
AGAGCGTGAAACCTCGTGTGAGAAGAGCAGAGGAAGGTGCCGAGTCCTGAGCAAGGCTTTTCTTTTCCTCCTGGAGGGTGGCAAGGTGCTGGCACGGGCTGACAATCCGAGAGAGCTGTTGTGGCTCTGTGGTGAGGGGCAGCGTGGGTGTGCTGCGAGGGGAGCCTGCGCGACGCCTAATTCAATTGTGCTGCTGTTGTAAGCTGCTGGGCATTCTTCCAAAACAAGGCTAGGGAGTAACGGGCATATTTCATTACAACTGCCCAGATGACTAGGAGGAGATTAAGCCTTTAATTACAAGATGGAGCATCCGGAGCCAGTGTTACAGCTTGCAGCTGAAGCCACAGCCAATCCTAGAAGAACACGGGGGATCTCGGGTGGCTCTCCTGCCTGTACCTGTAAGGGCTTTCTCTCTTCTCTGCTTACCTATTCCTTGTACTGAAATGGTACAGAGAGAGGTTTTAAGAGGAGGAATATTTTCCATGGACTGGAATAATCCCCATGAGTCTGGTCTCACCACATGGCAATGAATCAAATCAACAGCTAGTTCTTCTTTTCTGCATATCAGCAACATAATTTTTAACAGGTGCAACCCTGTGTGGATGGGACCTTTAAAGACCACAGTTAAACCTCTGATCTCCATTCTGACTTGTAGCTTCAGAGTTGCAGGGCTGGTTGCCATCAGCAGTTGTGGGTGGTGGGCATTGCTGGTCTCACTGCCATCACGCTGTCAGGCCCAGGGGTGACATGCAGCACTTGTATAAATGTGGCAGAGAGAAGATTAGTATTTCCTTGTTGTAGAATGGGTGAGCAGCTGAATGGAGAGAGCAGCACAAGTACTGAGAAGAGTTGTACTTTTGAGAGTGTTTTAAGCCAACCTGTGTGAATGGGTGCATTTCTCTGTTACTCAGAACAGTTGGAATAATGATCTTTCGTTTGGATCTTTTAGGGAGCTGCTTCAATGACATTTGGCTTCAATGACAGTTGAGAGGGCTTAACTTTCTACATGAAGAGAGCCCTGAAACCTTTCCTTTATGCACAAGACTTGGACAACTACAGTTGCCTGTGGATTGTGTTTTATTCAGTAAAACATGCTGGAGTAGTAGCCAGAGCAAAGTGATAGAGTTTGTTCTGCCAGTTCATATCCAGATGTTGACAATGTGCCTGAAAAGCTGAATTTTGCCAGTGTCAGATGGTCTGCCAGCAAAAGGAGTGAGGTGGGCGTTCCCCAGGGTGATGCTGGGGTGATGCAGTCTGTGCCTGCCTGGGAGGAACTGTCCTTCCACCTCGGCTCCATCAGGCTGCAAGATGTGGGTAGTCGTGTGATTCAGATGCCTTAAGACCTGCATTGTGATCACTGGTGTTGGATGATCAGTGAGCTCCTATCTCCATCCAGGAGGCCTCAAAGCAGCTTGTCACCTTGGAGGAGCAGCATTACTGGGCTGGCCTGGGGTAGGAGCTAGCACAGCCTCGTGCTCTGGGTGCAGACTGATCATTTAGCTCCAGCAAACCCTTCCAATAGAAGGACATTATTGGGAAATTTCTTGCTCTCCTTTGGGAATCCTAGAAGACCTTGAGCAAAGCAGGGATTGTGAATATTGGGTGTAAGGGCACCAGGGTGCTGTGAATGGCTGTGTTGGCTCAGCAAACCTGACCTTGTATCCCACGTTAGGTTAGGGGCTTGGGTGTATGAGAAGGGGGGACCTAAATGCAGAGTAACTAGACAATTTTCACACAAGTCTGGCCTATTTACAGATCACTGTGGTTTTCTGAAAGATGAGAATGGATCAAATAAGCTACACTCAATATTCAGAGTGGCCAAGGAACAATAGAAACATCTGTAAAGTGCTCACAATATATATTATAATCAGCTGCAGGGTTATTAAAGAAAATGTTACTTTTTACCTCCTCTTCATATTCTTCCAATCAATGCTTAAAGATGAAAATAAAATCCATTTCAGGTGGCTTTATGTGCACAGTGTTTAACTGTGGCACAGACTGATGGAAGGCAGGCAGAGGAGCACAGGAGGGTTGTGTTGCTTTGCCAATCCACTGGCTGGTGTCCTGGGGTGGGTGTTTTCATCTGTGCCTCACGTGTGGGCATCAGTGTGGCTCTGTGTGAGCATAAAGGGAGCTATCTGTGTGCAGGGCAAGGGTCGTGGTTCTGCTGGCATGAAGGTCACTGTTGGTGTGCTTCAAACCTGCCAGTGTGAGTGGGTTTGAAGAATTTCCCTGTGATTTTAACAGAGCAGGGACATCTGATGTGGGGTTCAGTGAACTTCACTGCAGTGTCAGGGCAGTCAGACCAAGCTGCGTTTGATGTCTGTGGCAGACTTCAGTGGGAAAATTAGTCCCTTTACTAGTGAAACTTGGCCTGTGCAAGCTGTGATTCGGGGGAATGTTGGAGTCCAGGCCCTCTTGTGCAGCACCTGGGCTCAGTAAAGCCCTGATCCTGAGACTGGGCTGATGCTCCCACACCAGGAGCAGCTCGTGTTAAAGTGGCAATTGAAAACAGCCATTGAATTGGGCTTTGTTTTTTTGAGACACACTCAATGTGTTTTCTCCGTGTGTGTCTGCCTGCCTGCCCCAGGTTGGCGTGAGGAGGCCTCTGCAAGGCAGGTCTCTGTGAAGGAAGCAAAGGTGCAGTTTCTGAGGCCTTGCTGTGTTTGAGAGAGCAGGAACTGAGTGGCTGCAGACGTGTTAGCTGGGCTGGAGGGACTGACGTGTGGGTGACTGTCAGGAAAGACCTGAAAATGAGCATGGAATTTTGCTTTAATGGGGTTATTGGGAAAAGCAATGTCCTGTGAGGGCTCAGGCTTAGATGTTGCTACTGAGAAATCCTGTAGATGACAAAACAGAGTTACAGAGCAGCCTTTTGCCTGGGAAGAGTGAACTTACTTCCTTTTTTTTGCTGTGCAGCACAAGCAGGCAATGGCCTGGTGAGTTGCTCCTCTCCAGCACCTGCGTTAGGCAATACTGCTGTTACACTGGGGGAATTTTGCTACAGCCTACTGAGAGGAGAGAGCATTTCCAAAAAGGAAAACACCCTGCTAGCTTCTTTGGAAAGAAGGTTTGTCTTTGGGAGCGTTGAAGTTGGCATCGGCGGGTGCGCAGAGGCCGGGGGTGGCTCTGGCACGGCTGGCAGAGGCAGCCCAGGCGCTGGGCAGCGGGTCTGTGCCTCTGCTGGGAGCTGCAGCCTGTTCCCATGGGGTGGGGGCCCGTGTCCCACCCTGCCAGGGCCCCGGGTGGGCAGCTCTCCTCCCGTGCTGCAGCAGCAGGCAGCCCCTGGGCGTGCATCGCTGCCCGAGGCTGCCAGGGCCCCGCTCCACACGCCAGACCCGGCAAGCACCGTGCCACCTGCCCGGCAGAGCACGTGTGGCTGCTCTGGAGGGCCGTGCAGCTTGCAGAGCCAGGGGAGAGGGGGTACACTGCATGGTTATTCATTCATTAATACTCAGAACTACTTAGCAGCGACGTGTAGATCAAAGCTTTGCTTGAGAAGCCAGAGCTTTGGAGACAGGCGGTATCGGGAGCAGTCCTGAGCAGCAGAGCAGAGCCCTGCTGGATAAAACCCCTGCTGATTGCATTTCCATTAGTTTTTAAATCTCCTTTGTGTTCAGTTTAGACATCTTCACAGCTCTTGTGTTGCAGGTTAAATGTAACCCATTAAGCACTTGATCTGTTATCCCAAACTGACAGGCACTAGCTTTCCATTTCTAATAAACGTCCTTGGAATGCTGGTGGCTGTCATTTAAGCAAAGGTAGTTGTTGATTTCTGATTGTTACCTTAGTATGAAAGAGAGGACTGGGTCACAACAATCCCTTCTTCACTGAAGCTATACCCAAAGAGGTATTTCAGACAGGTCAGGTCCTCATGCCCTCTATTGCTGTAACTTGTCAAAAGGAGGGATCATCTTGTATTCCTTGCTCCCACCTGCATTTAATGGTTGGGCTCATATTTAAAGCCTGAGCCTACCATAAGTAGGTTTGCTATTGATTTAATTGTAAACAGAAGTAGTATTTTATATCCCAAAATTATATAAAGCCAAAATCCAACCCTCCTGAAGTCAATGGCAGTTGTTCCAGAGACTTTGAAAGGGACAAAATTTGGCCTCAGTGTCCTCTAGATATTTATGTAAGCTTTGGAAAATGAACTGGAGCAGTACTTCAGTGCAGTGACGTGAAAAGGAAAATAAAACATTAAGGGTCATTTTCCTCTCTCAGTGGCTTTTTAGCATTTGATGTGCTCAGCAGTTTGGTGGTGTCGACTCTTGGGAGGTGGTGTGCTGGCATACAGCACAATTTGGTGTTATTGAGAAGGAGCAGTTGAGCAAAATACTGGTTCTTCCATTGCAAACCCATCACGTTTCGTTAGCATTAAAAGTGCTCCTCTTTGTGTAGTGCTTAGTTATTAAAGCCTGAGTTTCATCACGTGAAGCTGTAACTCAGTTAAAGCAAATTAAACTCCCCACAAATCCTGACTTAGTAAGAACAGAAACGGATCCCATGCATTTGTTATACTTCCTTGATGTACAATGTGTGTTTATTGCTATAATTAGTGCAAGTATAAAAAAATAGCATAGATTAAGGCAGTAAAGAGAGCTTTGACTTTGACTTGCTGGGAGGGCAGCGCTGGGCACGGGCAGAGGTAAATACACAGCCAAGGAGTAAATCGTCAGAGCAGAAAAGTGGATTTTAGGAGATGTTAATGCTACTTATGTTAATAACCCACCATGTGATACAAGAAAGATACAAATGGGTTCTTTTACCATTGCTATTTTTATCTTTTGGTACCAACTGGCAAAGCTTCGATTAAGGAAAAGGTCACCAAAAGGTTAAATTCTTGGTAGTTTTTCTTTTAAATAAAAACCAGGGTTTTTTTTCTTTTAAATAAAAAACAGGGGGTTTAGCTTCCTTCTCTCTTTTTCCCCCCATTTTTATATCCTTCCATCATTGCTGGTACCACTCACAGACACTTCTGGGTCTGCTTGAGTTGTCTTTAATGGGTATAAGCAGTATTGGGGTGGATCTCCAGCATGTCAAAAAAATCCGTGTGGCTCCATTGCCTTCAGCAGACATACATTGATTTTGACTTGATATTTTGTTTTCAGTGTCTCTTCCTCCAAAGAAGTGCCTTGATGGTTCTTTTTAAAGTCTTACAAAAGTGCAGTTAACATTGGTAGATATTAAATGATGGTCCCAAAACAGTGGGAGTAAATAATTACCAAAGTATAGTATGCCATAACAGAAATGTAACTCTATCTTCTACAGCTAATTAGCAGTTGAAAGTCAGATTTTTACATTTAATTTGGGTGTGAATAGAGCAAGTCTTTGTAATTGAAGGTTGTCAAAAGAGGAGATTTTTAAGGGCCAGCTTTTAATTTGCAAGGTGATTCATTTGTTAACTGGTCTGTGGCTGCTGCAGTTTGAAATTGGCAGTTCCAAGTCCCTGGTTGGATTGGACCTGTTGGATGCTTTGCTCTGTCCCCCTCCCTGCCCTGATCCCAGGTTCTGTTTGGGGATTGGTTTGTTTGGTGTTTAATGAAAATTTTAAGTGCAAAATTCTTAGTCCAATGTGGAATAGAAAAATATTAAAAATGTTGGCAACTTACTTAATGGAAAAAAAGTCCTGCCCTTAACACTAGGTTGTGAGTTCTCCCTTGGCTGCTGTGCCCTCTGTGAGGAGGAGACGGGGCAGTTCAGCCCCACAGGACAGCGCAGCCTCTGGGGCGCTGGAGCCCGGGCTGCTGACACCCCCCCAACCTCCTCCAAGAGCTCCCTGCTATGGCACGGGAAAACTTCACAAAAACGTGAGGAAAAACTTCTTTGGTGAGAGGGTGCAGAGCCTGGAGCAGCTGCCCAGAGAGGCTGTGGAGTCTCCTGCTCTGGAGAGATCCCAAACCCTCCTGGCTGTGACCCTGGGCACCCTGCTGGGGGTGAGCTGCTGGAGCAGGGGGCTGGACGAGGTGATCCCCAGAGGTCCCTTCCAGAGGGATTCTGTGTGAAGGGAGCTTCTGTGTTAGTGTACCTGGTTTTGGAGCTGCTACATCTGTGCTGTTGTAAAGGTGAAGAACTGCAGGAACATGATGGAAGTTCCTCTCTGCAGTGTCTGCTCCCTGGGGAGTGGAGTTTGCAGTGCAGGGAGAGGACAGTCCCCATGCTGTCTGGAGGACAAGGACACCGGTTCCTCCTGGCCCGTGTGGAGCACCTGGGTGGGAGGGGAAGGCCCTTTGGACCTCACTGGGGCTCATTACCTCCTGTTAGGGACAGAAAGGAGCCTTTGTTTTCTCCTCCTCCATTTTCCCCTCCATCCCCCATATAACAGTTGTGAAGAATCTTCCCTTACAAATCCTGTTCAGGAGGACATCTGTCTGTTCAGGTGTGTGCACACGCGTGTGCATGTGTGGGGGCATTTCTTGGGCTGTCTGAGGCCAGGCAGGTGGTCAGCAGGTGGAGAGCTCTGGCACCTGACGGGTGACCCCATTAGTTTCCCTGTTAGCCCAAACAATGCCAGCCCTGCTAGTTATTTCTGGAATGTGTTCCAGCAGAGCCATGTGCAGCAGACCAGCTTTGTTGCTAAGGAATAGTGGCAACCACAAAAAAAAAGCCCATTTCTAAGCTTTTTAAAAACAATGTCTGGAGGGATCTCCCTCTGGACTTGCAGGACATTAATCTGTCCATCTTTTCTCAGAATTGCAGTGGATTCACATTCAGGTGTCACAGCTTGGCCAGGAGAACATTTGTAAAACAGACAAATGTGTCTTCTCTGAGTGTGAGGGCTCTTTTCACCTCAGGGAAGAAATCTGGCCAGTTCAGGTAATTTGTTACATCTTGTGAATTCAGGAATGGTTCTGGCTTAGCAGCCCAACGTGTGTGGAGTTTGTGTTCTCCCAAACAGCTTTTACTTGGGAAAGGGAGAGCTGTTGTCTCTTCTGTTGTGTCTCGAGCAGCTCAGCCCCTGGTCCACAAAGGAGGAAGCCCAGGTACTGCTGCAGCATCATGGAGCTTTCCATGGCATTGGCATCCAACCATCTGAGCAGAGAGATCCAGAGTGTTCTTCTGACACTCAGCAGAGCTGCTGCCCGTGGTTGCTGTCCTGTGCAGGCAGGACATGAGTCTGCTCTTGTTGCTGCTGAACAGCAGAATCTCTGCAGCTCCAGACTTCAGTGCCTGCAGCCCTCCTTCTGTACCTGCTGTGGGTGGTCTGGGATGGCCTTTCTACAGCAACTAGTTAGGAGAAAATGGAGGGAGCAGAGTAAACCTGTGTGCATATGCAGTCAGTTGCAAACATCATCTCTAAACCAATAATGAGCTGAAAGCATCCGAGAGCCAGGTGCCACACAGACCTGCAGCAGAAGGGTGCTGGTGCAGTGGTGGGCACCCTGTTCTGTGTGCCCACAGGGGATGGCCAGGGAGGTGGGTGGCTCTCACATCATCTTACATCAGTACCTGAGGACATCAGTACAAATTGTTACTCAGTGCTGGATCCCCATTTTGCCTTCAGAGTTGTGCTACAGAATTCATCTGCCTTCAGTAAAGTATGAAATTGTAGGAACTTTGGTCAAGAAACTGCTGCCTACTTCAAGTGATAAGCTAAAGCAGCATGGGTTTGTTTCAAACTTATAAGATATACCAGAATATGGATCATATAATTTTTATTTTTCCTGAGTATTACTCTCAAAGTAAATTCATAAAGGTGGTTAAAATCTGGCTGCTTCTGTCAGCTCTTT
>NW_008611614.1:32393-33481 GCF_000691845.1 Merops nubicus | reverse complement strand
CCCGCCCGCCCTGCTCCGCTCCGCGGGTGTTCCCGCCGCGCCGCGCGCAAGCCGGCACCGTGAGCCTTGCGCCACCGGGGCGTGGGGAACGTCGGCGAGGTTCATCTCCCGCTTCGTGCCCGGCGTTGAGCCGCGAACTGTTTTTCTGTGAGGAAGCTCTGCTCCTTACACTGCGCAAGAGGAGATCTTCCTTAGGGAGCGCGGACGAGAAGTGTGTGCCCCACCGCTGCCGAGAAGTTGCCGGGTGACGTGCAGTATCATTCGCCGCTGAAGAAACGTCTCATGCAAGTCGAGAATTTGCAGGCCCTTCCTATAAGTTACATTTCCCAAACTGCTTTTGCATTAACTCACAAACTACACCAATTCTTCCAAAATGTTTCAGTTACAATACTAATTTTAAAAAACGTAAGTCAGATGTCAACAGTCTATGTAGCAAGCATTAGAATCATAGATTCTTAGAATCATTAAGGCTGGAAAAGTTCTCCAATATTGTCAAGTCCAACCATCACCCAACACCACCATACCCGTTAAACCATGTCCCAAGGTGCCACATCGACATGTTTTTTGAACACCTCCAGGGATGGTGACTCCACCACCTCCCTGACCAGCCTCTTCCAATACCTCACTACTCTTTCGGTATAGAATCATAGACTCACTATGGCTGACAATGACTAGGATCATTAAGTCCAGCCCTCCTCCCAATATTTCCCTAACCAAGAGACCATAGCCTCACGTGCTACATCTCCTCATTTCTTAAACACCTCCAAGGTTGATAAATCCAACACCTCCCTGTGAAGCCTATTCCAGTGTCTAACCATTGTTTCAGTGAAGAAATTCTTCCTAACACCCAACCAAAACTTCCCCTGGCGCAACTTGAGGCCATGTCCTCTCGTTTTATAATTGGTAATTTGGGAGAAGAGATCAATAGCAGCCTCACAACCTCCTTTTAGGTAGTTGTAGACAGCAATAAGGTCACTTCTTAGTCTCCTCTTTTCTAGACTAAAAACCCCGGTTCCCTCAGCCTATGCTCACAAGACATGTTTTCCAGCCCTCTCACCAGCCTTGTTGCCCTTCTCTGCACCCACTCC
>NW_008611614.1:0-32383 GCF_000691845.1 Merops nubicus | reverse complement strand
GCCCCTCCACATCCCCCTTATCCTGTGGTGCCCCAAACTGGACACAGTACTCAAGGTGTGGTCTCACCCGTGCTGAGACCAGGGGCACGATCACTTCCCTACTCCTGCTGGTCACACCGTTTCTGACCCAGGCCAGGATGCCGTTGGCCTTCTTGGCCACCTGACCACACTGCTGGCTCACGTTCAGTGGGCTGCCCACCAGCACCCTTTTCCACCAGGCAGTTTCCAGCCTCTCCTCCTCAAGCCTGGAGCGTTGCCTGGGGTTGTTGTGACCCAGGTGCAGGACCCTGCACTTGGCCTTGTTAAACCATAGAGCTGACCTCAGCCCATTGCTCCAGCCTGTCCAGATCCCTCTGCAGAGCCTTCCTACCCTCCAGCAGATCAACACTCCCACTTAATTTTGTGTCATCTGCAAATTTACTGAGGGTGCATTTGATCCCCTCAGCCAGGTCATTGATAAATATATTAAACAAGATTGGTCCCAAAAAAAAAGCCCTGAGGGACACTGCTCATGACCGGTCACCAACGGGATTTAACTCCATTCACCACCACTCTCTGGGCAAGGCCGTCCAGCCAATTTTCACCCCAGTGATTCTCCCCTGGTGTAACTTAATCACGGTTCCTCTTATCATATCACTAGTAACCTGCGAGAAGAGACCTCAACACCCACTTCACTCCAGCCTCTTCTCAGGCAGTTGTAGAGAGGAAAAAGGTCTGCCCTCAGACTTCTTCTCCAGACTAAACAACCCCTGTTTTCTCAGCTGCTTCTTGTAAGACATGTTCTCCAAACCCCTCACCAGCTTTGTTGCCCTTCTGTGGACCCGCTCCAGCACCACAATGTCTTTCTTATACTGTGATGCCTAGGGTACACTCGATTTGGGCTGTTATTATTGCTTCTACTATACTGAAACCAGTTTCAAAAAGGCTTTTGATTTTTGATTGATTGATAAGGTACAGGTTTCATTCACTCAGGTGCTTTGCTCTGTGAGAACTTCATTGATGTTTGCTGTGTTGAAGTTAATTTCTAAACTGTGTCCATTGGAGGCAGACCTCTTTAGGTAGGAAGAATGAACCTGTTCCTACAAACTTTGAGCAATTTTGGGCAATGGTGGCACCTCTCTGGTGTTTGCAGAGTACCTAGTAAGGACTAAATGGAAATAATATCTGGATATTGTTTTCCTTCTGCCTGTTGCCAATCACATAATGAGAAAAATGTAAATATGTAAACAGAAGTACAGGTTGTCTTGGAAACATGAAAGTGCCACACATCCTTTTATCTGGACTGATCAAGCTCAAGACATCAGAAATGGTGGAGAGCTCTCTCCACAGAGATGAGGACTGCTGAGTTAAGAGGGAACATCCCTTGTCCTTGCCAACGTCTGAGGACATTTTGCCTCAGTGCTTTGAGTGAGATCTTGTAAATCTCCCACTGTGGAGAGCTAAATTTGTGTTAAAGCCCAGTAACTCCAAGTTTCCAATTGCAAATAATGAAGCAGTTATGAAATAGAGGAGATTGGTGAGCAAAAGTACCAATGGAAGTGACAATATAAATTCTTAGATGTATAGCAGTAGATAGAAAAGGAACAGCCAAGCTTCCCCATTTTCCTCAGGTCAGAAAAAGTTGCCTACTACTCCACTAAAAGATGTATTTTGAGGCTAATATAGCTACAATATTACTGCTACTAGAAGCTGTAATAACTTGCTTGTTGTTTACTAGGTTGGATAGCATTATTAACTCTCATGGGAATGGGACATTTTCCAGCATGTGCATGTTTCTCTTTTCTGTACAAAACAAGAATAGTCGTGACATTTACATTGTTTGCAGCAACTATGAGATGAAATATACCTTAGTCACATTTTTACTTTATTTCTAAACTCAGCCCACTGCTGTTCGCTGTATCTCTAAATAACATTGAGGTCTTTTTTAAAATTTGTAGATGCAGGGTAAGAAACTGAAAAAATTCATAACATGCAAACATTTTCTATCCAGAATTGCAGGTCTCTGGCATTAACATTTTTGTGGATGGCACTGTCATTATACTCTTACTGCCCTTCCAATTTCTTCTGGTATTTCTGTTCTGCTATGCTGTTCATGGAAGCTTTTCAAATAATTGGCATGTGAATGCTTTATCTAGAAATTATGATTCAATCACCTTGGTAATAATCCTGTGTCCTTTGACACTATATGTTAAGATATCTCACCATGACTTTATTTTCTCTGATTAGAAAGGTCGTTATGTGTATGAATTTTTTTTTAGATTTCTGTCAGGTGTACTGATCTAGCATAGTACTTAGGTATTTAATAATTTTCCACTAAACTAACTAGTTTTCTGACTGCATAAAGATTCACACCCACACCTTTAACCCTCATGCGGCTAGACCATAAATCAGCTCTCTGAAGTACCTTAAAGTAGTCTTTTATCACATCAATTGAGTGTGCTAGAGAAGCAGAATAAAATGAGAAGCAAGCAAGGTGACAGCTGTAAGTTTGTTTTGATTTGTGTTTGTTTGGGTTTTCTGTCACTCATTAAGAAAGGTACGTAAGGAGTTCAGCTTTGGTTCAAAGAAACATTGTATTTATAGATTGAGCTTTTTTTTCTCTCTTTTTTTTTTTTTTTTTAACTTACTTTTCCAATGCTTCTGGGATCTATGGCCACAGAAATCTATTAGAGATATTTTTGTGGCAGAGGGGTCAAAGTGTAATACAAAGGTATTGTATAATCCAAGACCTGGATTTTTAGGTAATTGAGATTTCAGTTTGAAAACAGTATATAAATAAATCTGGGTGGCAAAATAATAGTGAAAACTATTAAAGGAAATAAATTGGAAAACCATTAATGCTGCAGGGAAACTTCGGATGTTTGCAAAATGCCAGATACATATGAGATTGTGATGTGTTAATGCAAAACACAAAACCTCAGTTTAAAGTCCAATCTTGTCGGTGTGGATATTAATATTAGTGTCACTCAGCAAATATGTAATAGCTGTCAACTCTAGTTCATGCTACTCAGTCAGAATCTAAGGGAGAAGAGAGGAAGCTACCTGCGTATCCTAATGGAAACTGCAGCCACCTCTTCCTTTGCAGTCAATAAATCCACCTCTGTAACGCTACATGAGAAAGATATTAAGGTTGCAAAGTCAAGACCCTGAACGGGAGAAACATCATGGCTACGTTTACATGTGGAACTTGTTTCAGCTCTTTCTGTGTATGTGATGTGCCACCTTTAATTACCTGGTTATGTGCTAACATTTCTATAGGAGCCTGGTCCCAAGGAGCATTGACTGCAGGGCTACAGACACTTCTTTTCCTTATTATTTCCCAGCAGTTAGCTCCATACTTCATTTATTACACTCAGTTACAACCCTACTCTGAAGACAAAAATATTTGTCTCTGCAGGATGTTGTGGTTTGAGGCTTGGAATGGGGGCGTGACCTTCCAGCAACTGGGAGGACCCTGGGTGGGGGTGAAACCATTGTATTCCCTCCCCTTCCCACACACACTCTGATAAGAGGCAGGGAGTGGTTTCTTATTTCACTCCTGCCTTGGAGCTCGGAGAGGAAAGTTGTCCTTTCACTCCGTGGGACCCTGGAACCATTTCTGAGGGTTTTATATATTTTACTTTTTGTATTTTTCCCCTAATCATTGTATATATTATTTTCCTTACCTCCCTTTTTCATTTTCTGTTCCTTGTTGAACAATGTACTTCATTTTTTTTTTCCAAAGTCTGTCTCTCTCGCAGGGGGGGATAGGCGAGTACATAGTTCTGTTCCATGTGGGTCCTGCCCCGAACCCCTTTTTACACGGAACCAGGACACAGGAGCTTTTCTTTGCGGCTCCCCACTACCAAATCTGAGTGTTTCACAGGGACTGATGAATTTTACCTTCAATGTATTCCTGTGGGAGTACCTTGCTCATTACACAGGCAGTGAGCAGAGACTGAAAAATTAGAACATAAAATGTTTACTAATTGGGATGCCCAACCTGAGGCACCTAGGATTAGCTTTTTCTAGAATACCTAACATTTCAATATTCTTCACCTAGGCAGCAAGCCTCAATATCACAGTGCTAGCCTTAACAGCATCCACTTTTAGGGGTGGACTTTCTTTCGTTCTGTTTTCTGTCGCTTTATTTCCTTTTGTAAGCCCTTGTCAGGTTCCATGCTTTCTCGATGAGCTTTGAGAGAAGTTGAGAACATTCCAAAAAATGTTCATTTCCAGTTTTGGCCCACCAGCCAACAGTTCCTCCAAGTCAATATGGCCCAAAACTTTCACCGTAGATCTCCTGCTTCCACCCACGGCATCTGTGGCCACTAGGAGCCTTTGCAGTCCAGCCCTTCAGAGGAGACAGGGGAGTCAGAAAAATGTCTTCTGCATGAACGCTGTTGGGAGTTGTTACGCAATAAAAAAAACTTCTCTTTATTATGCAGTAACAGATTTCACTGAAGAGGATAAACTTATTGATTTAAAATGGCTTTTAAAAGGAACAATTTAATGGTGTTAGGGCTCTGTATCATATTCTTAGTTCACGTCACAGGGGGGCTGAAGCATTGAAATAGTTACAAGAAGTTTTTTAGGTATGGGCAGTATACCATGTATTACTTTGCTTGGGTATACTTCTGTCCATCTATCCAAAAACTATTAAATAAGATGAAAAATAAAGATGATGAAGTTGTAAGCACTATGAATCATGGTTCTATAATCAAATATGTAATTTTTTTGTAAATTCTTACGTTTCAGACTTCGCTGTCTTGATCTAAGTGTTATACTAATGTAATAATAGCCACCACAGTATTTTGTCATTTTAACAACAGAAGTGTCAATTATACTGAAAGAAACTCAAGAAGAAGGTATTTTAGAAGAGAGTGTAATAGTGAGTTATTCAAGGTGAAGGTCAGCCACTGTGGTTTGGATCTGCAGGGAGCCACAGGAGGTTATCTACTCCATTTCTAGGGAAATGTTTATCAAACTTTTTCGTATACATCTTCAATGATGAAGACCCCCAAAAATTCTGCAGGCAAGCTGCTTTAGTCCTTGGCTATTTAGCACCAGAAAAGATGTTCCTCATGCATAACCTAAAACTCCATCTCTATCCCTCCAGTTATACATCTTCATATGAAGTATAAGGCAACAGCATGGTGCTGTAGGGGCTCATTCAGTTTGTGATCATATTCAGAACTGATACTGGCCTCATTTTGTGTCTGTGAAGCAATTTAGTTCAGATTTTCGAGTAAAATCTCACGTTTCCCACAGAATTTTATATTTATTTTTACCAACATTTACTCCAATCTGTTTTGACCGTTCTAAATTCTCTTGCTATGGCTACAGCTGTTTGGTATTACATGCAGATATAATATTCATGCACCTTGTTCCATCACTGATGAGAGTATTAAATCATATCAGGCTTACAGTAGACCACTGTCATCTTTCATTCAATGCATCTGTCCATAAAAATGGTAATCACTAAAAGAGTCTTTGACTTTGTTTTCTAAGCAGTTTTGTACTTACTCCATAGTAGATGAACATGTAAAGTTTCATTAGCTTCCTTATGAAAATGTCATAAAACATAATTGTTCAAGGAACACTGAAGGACCATTGCCTCACTAAGACATATTGTAAGAAAATGGCCAAGTGCAGTGAGGGACCAACAACCACCAGAGTACTTGGAATTAGAGTAGATGAATTTTGGATATTTGATTTTTCCCCTTTATAAAATACTTTAAAAGGAAAAATGTACAACTGTGTAATACATGCACTTGCACACAGCTGTAAAGCTCTGTAGTGAGTCAGCATTCCTAAGAAAAATGGCAAACCACAAATATTTGCAAATTCTCTGTATTTGACACGTGCCAACTCATCCAGTGAGTCAAATGTACATTATGCTTCAGATCATGATGACCGTTCTTATGTGAAACACATGACGTCTTTACATTTGGTTATTTAATTACATATTTTACAAAAAAATTAATTTGTTCTCTCACCTCTGTTTTATCCTTTGCCGGTAAGTGGTCAGTATTTTTATTAAACAAAAATAATTTTTATATATGTGAAAGAGACCAGTTCTTTTGCCAGTTGGATACTTCATTTGCCTTTGGAGTAGTGACAAGTACTGCCCTTAATCAATCAGAGGAATAGAAAAACTTCTGTTCCCCAGTTCATCTGATGTTGCAGTATACTAAAATATAAAGCTCTATTAGCACTACCTGGTTGTAATCTGTTATAACCCTGCTCTGATAGAAAGGTGATGTAGAATAGTAATTTTTTCCATCTTCATAAGCATTAATGGCAGGTGAGAATTAGGCAAGAAACATTTGCTATTGTGATACGCATTTACCAGCTATCATAGAATCATTAATGTTGGAAGAGACCTCTAAGTCAAGTCCAGCCATCAACCCAAAGCTACAATGACCACTAAACCATATCCTGAAGTACCATGTCCATACGTTTTTTGAACACCTCCAGGGAAGTGACTCCACCACCTCCCTGGGCAGCCTGTTCCTATGTCTCACTACCCATTCACTAAAGAAATTCTTTCAAATATCCAACTGAAATCTCCCCTGGTGTAACTTAATCCCATTTCCTCTCATCCTATTGCTAGTAACCTGGGAGAAGAGACAAACACCCACCTCACTCCAGCTTCCCTTCAGGTACTTGTAGAGCACAATAACATCTCCCCTCAGCCTCCTCTTCTCCAGCCTAAACAATTCCAGTTCCCTCAGCGGCTCCTTATAAGACATGTTCGCCAGGTCCCTCACCAACATTGTCGCCCTTCTCTGGACCCACTCCAGCACCTCATTGTCCTTCTTGTAACAGGGGGCTCAAAACTGAACAGGGAGACAATCACTTTGTTAGTTCTGATGCCTACACTATTTCTAACACAAGCTGGCATGCCATTGGCCTTCTTGGCCACCTGAGCCCACAGCTGGCTCATGTTCAGCCAGCTGTCCACCAACACCCCCAAATCCTTTTCTGCCAGGCAGCTTTCCAGCCACTCTTCCCCAAGCCTGGAGCATTGCCTGTGAGTTGTCCTCCATGCTTTACAAGAGCTAGGTAGTCTTCCAGAAAAGCTTTGTTTTTATTTTGGCACTACTAGCCTTGGATCTAAAGTGGGCCACTGCAACTTGATGTGACACACACAACAGCCTCCTAGTTATCCTGATTTGCTTTGGTCTTCAGTCACCTGTTCACTGAGCAGTGTCTCTCAAAGCTCACAGGAGTTGTGTCCCAATACAGAAGTCATG
Organism: Merops nubicus; assembly: GCF_000691845.1. NCBI lineage: Eukaryota > Metazoa > Chordata > Aves > Coraciiformes > Meropidae > Merops > Merops nubicus. The sequence goes on along the minus strand of NW_008611614.1, from coordinate 25,145 downwards.
ATGAGGACAAATATAAGGATGTTGTTATAGCTGGTAGACCTGAGGCACCCCTTGCTAAAGTGGAAGCCATGCATCTAAAAAACCCAAAAGTGTTTGGAGGGGAGACTATACTTGGAAGAGGCATCACAGGCACTTGGCTGAAGTTAGCCCTTCTTCAAATGACTGCTTATGGCCACAGAGAGAAGCATAGTCTTAATCACATTAAAAAGAGCTGAGGATTCCTAAATACCAAATAATTATTTGTTCAGGTTTGGCCCAGTAAAATTTTGGGGTCATTGAACTGCAAACCCACGGTCCACGATTAAGTAAATTTCAGACATTTCTATAAATACAAAGCTGTCTTGACTTTCTATTCTACTCTCAGAGAATGTAAGAAAATCATGTAAGGCTGGCAGCTGGTTCCATATAAGTTAACAACATCTGCAGCATTTTATTAATCAATTTTAACTCATTTTGTGAGGGAAAAATTGTTACAAGATTTTTGACAATAAATCAATAAAGTCAACAGCAATTTTTTGCTATTCTATAACTTGTGAGGACTTTCATTTAGAGGTAGGAGGATTAGAAGCTGTCAATCTGCTTAAAGATTAATATGCAATCTTAGCTGCTCTTTGAGTGATATGCGCAGCAATCAATTTCAGTGCATATTCATTGAGACTTTTTCTAGAGCTGCGTCTTTTTGTTGTTATATTTTGAATTGTCTTCATTCTTTCATCCAAAACTGGGTGGTACAAGGGTACAAGAAGAACAGAACGGTGAGGGGAAGGAGGCTGGACCTTCAGCACAGTGTCAGAGATGAATAAATGCACTGACTCTGTTGGTGCAATCCCTATGTGTCACATCAAGAGTTACCATTTGAAAATCCTGCCAGTCACAGAAAAGGTTTTGTGTAGACAGTATATGACTTTTCTTTCATGGATTCCAAGTTTCTTCAACCATGGACCATTTTCTTTTCCTCAGCTGAGAGATAGGATCAGAGGTGATCTTCTTTTTCTGCAGCGAGTTTCTGGTACTGCATTATGAAAACAGGTACTACTCAGAAATGCCTCCTAACTCTTACCATCATTGCTTCAGTAGGGGAAAATTTAACTTTACCGTTTATTTTTATCTAATTTCTCCAGGGAAATTTTAATCTAGTGGGAACATTAGGGTCAGAACAGTAATGAAAACTCTTTCAGGGGAAGAAAAAAATAATGCATTTCCATGTGTCCTTTTTTTTCGGGGGGGGGGAGGGGAAATCACCTGCTGAAAACGCACACTTTGTTAAAGAAACCCTGTAAACAAAGCTGCACTTCAGTGTATGTCTTTCAGACAGAAGTATTATCTCCATCTAGTGTAGGATTTAGTAAGATGAGAGCTTGAAATAGTTTTGTATTATCACTTGATAGGTGAAGAAAGTTTATGTTGTGTTTCTCTTCGAAAGAGTTACAATTCTTGAACTAATCTTAGTTTAGAACATTTGAGAAGGGAATATGGGAGAATGTGAATGAAGAGGAAGCTTTTTGCACATGTGAGAGCCTTATGGAGAATCAAGGAAAAGGCCTAAAGGTAGAGAAGATGGCAACATGAAAGAAAATTAAAGTGACAAGCAGCAAAAATCAGTGTAATTGCCTCTCCTGTTCATCACCATAAAAATAAACCTTGGGAGCACACTATTGTTCTGGGAAAACTATTTTCTTGCTTGCTTGGCACAATGCAGAGGCTATAATACTCACATAGAGCAGCCTAATCCCATGCTGTGTGATCCCAGTGGTGGGGCCTTGCTGTATCCTAAGGTGGGCGAGAGTTTGCAGTTGTTGCCATAGAAACAAAAGCAGGTTTTACTGATCACAGGATTTTTCGAAAAAAGATGTGCATTCTTAAAACATGAAAATATAGTGCTGACTTTTTCATCCATTTATAAAATTTGCATAAAAATCAAGGGAGACATTGCAACTAGTTCTTTGGGAAAAATAAGGAAAATATTTGTTACTTATATTCCAGACACTGGAAACAATGTATTTAGTATGTTCTCATGATTTTGAAGCCTTGATAAGGAGTTTGCCGAGACCATCTCCAAAGGGCTTGAGGTGGGTCAGGGTTTGAGGTTCCAGCCATTCCTCTGCTGCAATTATGCATGTGCAAAAGGAGGGAGGTGTTGCATCTGCTTTTTTATAGTAGGTGTTCAGTGCTTTAAAATATTTTGTCCTTTTCAGCTTGCTGCTTTTTTTTTCCCCCCCCCCCCCCCCCCAGGTAGTTCACTGTTTTTAAAGCAGAAAGTAAGAGAATGGAATTCTGCTCTCTGACACCACTGTTAAAATTTTAAGAATGTGTATATCCAACATATAGCTACAAAGCCCTGCACTTCAGTTCTCCCTTAGCATTTTCATATGATTTTGCATACAATTTACGTCTCCTAACTATAGCTGTCTAAAAGGCAGGAATCTAGTCTAAGCTGTTAAGCTCAGCTTGTAAGCTACAGAAGGAGGTAGTCAAAGGAAAAGATGATTTCTCTAGAATCCTACCTGTCTGTATACTAGGACGGATTGCCTGATGAGTGTCTATTTCCATTACCTAGAGAGGGTGCTTATGCAAATATGTAGATAGATTCTTGACTTTAGATGAAGTTATGTGAGAAAATGTACTTCAGCAAAGATATGCATATATCCTAAATTATATACTCACTACATTTTTGAACCTTAATCTTCAGTGTGGCTTGTCAGCTGATTGTGGCATTTATCTTCATAAAAAATATGAAATGGCTGTAGAAATAACCTGGCTCAAAATGCTATTAATAATACTCAATCCAAAATTAGTCTGGGGAGAAATTACTTCCCTCCTCTCCAGATGTACTGGCACATGTACTGCTGCTCCTTTAAAAACCAAACAGAGAAACAAACAACACCCCCAAAAACCAAACCAAACCAAACCAACCAACCAACCAACGAAACAACAAAACAGAGCTCTAAAATTAAAGAAAAACACCCAAGAAAACAGAAAAACCAGACTCAAACTTTAAAATTTTTAATCTCTCAAAATGTTTGCATATGCATGGACTAAGAGAGCCAGGCACCAGAAAAAGTTGTTTCAGGTGTCTCCACTCTTTTTTTTTCAGAGCATGATCTACAATCCACTGACATTTTTTTTCCCACTTTGTGAACATATAAGATAAGGACATGTGAAAGCAATTTTTTCATTGAAAATTGCACAGTATGTATGTACAAAATAGTATTTGTTTTATTTCAAAGTTCTACAGAACAAATGCAGCTGTAATTTGCATCATTTACAACTTTGCTGTAAACTGATCTAGGGCATCTGTCTACATTATAGCCAGAGCAGGCAAAAGTTAAGTAGGAAAAATGAAAAACTTCTACATAATTGATTTCCACAAAATAACACTGTCTCTGGCTGTTCTAACAATTAGCTTATCAATTTAATGTTGATTATGGCTTTCCCAATAAGTAACAGAAAAGCTTGCAAATGTTCATTGCACAGCGGTGCAAAAGAAGAGTCTGGCACTGTTGCTACTAGACCTAGAACAGTATCTAATACATAGACCTGTTTTTCTTGAAGATATGTTCAGACATGTTAAGCAAAAATCTGCATATACAACATTGTCCTTCTTTGATAAATTATATATCACCGTGCTCCAGCTAAATTTATCCTTTGGAGGTATAAGTTTGGCCTTGGGAAATCTATTTCCTTTTCATGTATGTGCTTAAAGTGATAAAAGATGCTAAACACAGAGTAATAAAAAAAGATTAATCTCTCAAAAGCATTGAGAAAGCAATCAACATATTGTCTAAATGAGTTAATAATTACATTTTCAATTTTTTTCTTAAAAAAACAGCTTCAAGAGCTCAGGGAAGTCCTCAGAGGAGCACGCAGTCATCAGATAGTGAGGAATCCACTGTTAAAGAGATGAGAAGTTAGGAACAATCCACTGAGTATTCCCTTTATGTCTTAGAATGGATTTTTAAAATGCTTAACCTGTATAAACTAAAAATTTAGCTACAGAAAAGTGCATGTTATTTTATAACCTTCTTTTATCCAGGTTTTTTTTGTATCCTACAGTATATTTTCTTTGTTTTGGTTAGTATTGTGTATGCCAAAAAACAGGGCATCAAGCACCTAATTTCAATACTATAGGCTTCAAACGTGATTCTGCCAGTAAGTTAATTAAGGAAATCACTAAACTTGTTCAAGATGAATTTAGTGTATGAACTTAAAGTGATACTGATGAAATTCTGCGTCAGCATTCCAGAGTGGCGCATGGTGTGATTGTCTTAGTGTCACCTAACCAACCCTCCTTATAAATCCTAGACTCCCATAAGGACAGGCTTTCTATCCTAGGCATGTTTTCCCTTACAGGTAAAGACAGATTGCAAAGAGCTTTTCTTACCTAAATTTAAGCATGATAAGAATGACAGCCTGTAATGTACGCATCCTCATTTCTATGTTCCCTATAGAGTTGGCAGGATATACACACTTTTAGAGAGTAGTTCCAATTTACTCTAGATCACTTCCACTTATTTCTTCTTCTATTGACCATATAGAAAACCTGTTGCAAGTCTTACTTTACCATTGAGCTTGCCTTGGCCAATAAAGGTGGATGTCCTCTGTGGCACAAGCTATCTTTTAGCTTTTTGACTTTGGTCTTTTAGAAACAAAGTATGTAGATACATAGAGAAAAAGCCTTTATAAAACAACACATAAACAGTGCAAGGGTAGATAAAGAGTATATATGGGGAGGTAGAAAATATATATGTATTGGTGTATATAAGCAGAGTATTTATATATAGATATATAGTATACATGTATGTGGCACATAGAGACTGTTTATAGGCTGTGCTCTACGTATACTGAATATAGATTATATAGATTATATATACTCTGTAGGTACTATCCGTCTACCAATACATGCTCTTTACAAACCCCCCCTATATCAGTGTGTTTGTATATATATATCCGTCTGTGTGTGTGTGTATATATATAAATAATTCAAAAGTTTGAGAAGCAAATTTTTTAACATATAACAAAGCTTTTGTTTGTTCTGGAGATCACCAAGTTCTTTTCCTGTGGCTCTTAGTATAGTGACACATTAATATAAGGGTGCTGGACTGATATCTCAGTTCCTCCTTGTTTGCAGTTCTACAGATTTAAATAGAAGAAGGAAGAGCAGCCTCCCACTTCCTGCCTGATGCTAGGAATATAGATCACAAACAGCTGACAAGCTGATTTATCCAGAACAATAAACACAACCAGTCCATGGAATTAATTATTCCAAAATATTTGAGCTCTTTGGATTATTTTGAATAATTTTCTCCAAAAAACATATTCACCTTCCTCTTCACAGACCAATGCAGTTTCTACAAAGTATGTGCTATTTTCAAGCGTTCATTTAATAAGTATGTTCAGCTTGTGGTATTTCAAAGTTACGTTTTCCCAGCTGCACATATGTCTGTCCACAGTCAGTGACTGTTCACTGCAGTGGCCTGCCCATAGTGCTGAAGGGACTGAATGCTGTTGGGAGCTGTTAGGTGAACAGCCAAGCCACTAAGACCAACATAATGGGAATTGCCCTGGTGGCAATGAGCAGTTCAAAGCATGAGTTGGGAGTAGTACCTGCTTTGTGTAGATGGGTCACCTGGTTCTGCCCAAAAGTCTGGCTTGGTTCCCTCTGTGTTGACAGAGGATGGAACTCCACTCTGGCTTTTGCTGCCCTGTCCTATGAGACATTATTGCTGCGCTGATCCTCCAAGCAGCCAGCTGAGGTGAGCAGACAGAAGTGAGAATTTGCCAGCCCAGGCAGGATTTGGCTGGGTTTGCAGGTTGAAGGAGCCTGCATGATTTTGTCCCAGGTGGCCTGGAAACAACTACTCCATGACAGAAACACAGGACTAGAAGTATTATATAGGTCTTTCATGGCAAATGAGCAAAGAATAGCACGTCAGAAGTGAAGGAGAAGAAGACATGATGGTTTTGGAACAATATTTAAGAATCAAGTTTCTTCTGTAGAGAATATTTTGTCATACTCAATGATTGAACTATTATTCAGCTGCAATACTTTTGGATCTATAAAAATTAAATAAATCTGGTTCAGTGCAAAAATCTGAATGTAGATATGATAGCTGAAACCTTGAGAAGAGCTTAGATATTCATATCGTTTGGTGAATGTAGTTATATAGTAGTCACCCACAATTAAAGTAAGGTAAATATTTATAAGTTTAATTAGTCTTCATGTTTTAAAATGTAAATGATCTTCTTCATGACATTTGGAAAATTCACCCTATATTCATTTTTTGGGAGAATAATTCTTTTAGTGGTTGGGATAGGGCCATAGTTTTGCTTTGTTATGGTGACTCCTGTGTTCCTACATTTGGTTAAGTTTTGTCAGCAGCATAGACAGAAAGGCCATGCATACAGCTCTGATTTGCACAGGTGTACAGTGAGACCGGCAACTGTCTGCATCATTTTAATTATCTAAAAATTTACCTCACATCCCCAAGATGATTCAGGTACTTATTTCCTAATGAGATCAGAAAGGTTGGACACTGGCACACCTGTGTGCACTGAGCTTTAATTATTCTTTGGCTTTACCTAAACATTCAAGAGACTTCCTAAAAGTGCACACTGTCATGCTAGCACTAGGCACCTGCTGGGAAGGTGCCTGCCTCCATCAAGGAAAAATCTATGTGGGGCTCTCAGTGCAGTTGAAGCCACAACCCGAGTAAGCAGCTGCCTCATCTATGCTCTCCAGAGCAGATATGTCCCATCCTCCTCCCAGGTGACAGGGCTGGTAACAAGGAGCAGGAAAGGATGAAGTACAGCCCATGCAGTGACAGGGAACGGACTGCCCCCACTGTAGAGGGTACCAGAAACAGACCTAGGGCAATCTGCACAGTCCTCAGCATCACTGCTGCCCTTGACAGCATGTTAACAGACACATACATCTGACAGCTACTGTTCATTCAGTTTGTGACCCTAGAACGTACCCCAGCATTTACCATCATCAAGCCAAGTCCGTGTACCAGGATGACTTCTCTGTACCTATTCATCAAAGAAGGGCTGAAAAAAATTATGCTGGCACATCCTTTTTTTTTTTTTTTTTTGAGCAGGCTGCTCATGTAGCAGGGCTTGTCCTGGAGGCAACATTGTCTGGAGAACTGGTGAACGTTGGAGGACTGGGAGAAATGCAAGTGAAGCCCTGGGACCAATGCTTTTGCACAAGTGTTTAGGCAGCAGAAACCTGTAAGACAGAAGTTTGCTGTACTGTCTGATACAGGCTGCCAGGTCCAGGCATGGAGTCAGTGTGGAGAAAGGTTGAAGAAGGCTGAGCATCTCTCAAAGAATTGGATCTGACCCCTGCTCACTACTCTGCCCCTCCAGGCTCTGCAAAATGGTCTAGCAGTGGTCCTTACATCCTTTCACTGGGTCAGAGGAATGGATGGAGACTGGGGGAGGGTAGTGGGTCTTGAAGCATTGCATATCCTGTCCCCTGTACTTGTGGCATACAGAGGATATAGCTGCAGCATTCAGGAGTACCTTGAACATAGGTAGGTATATAAAGATAGGGCCATTTGCTTAGTTTTTCCATATTCCCTGACATAATGTAGGATTCAGGGTAGAATTAAAAGTATTTAATATATCTTCATGTTTCAGTTGATCTAAGCAATGTATGCATACTGAGTCAAGATTGTGATTAGTGTAAGCCACTTGAATATTACATGGGATAAATTCCTTTACATTTTTTTTTTTCAGGGGCTTAGACATTTTTACTTAAGCCCTTTAAAACTTAGAGGAAATTGAACTCTTCTCTGAGCTTCTGATGGATGAAAAACTTAAATGCTGACATTGTACTGCTTATTAGATCCAAGAATTAACATATCCAAATTAAATCAAATGTAAACCATTTGGATTTGTAATTATGACTTCAGTATGATGGGAATGCATTGTGGGTTTTCTGGTTTAGAGAGCAAATGTTGTTTAGAAGCTACTTCTTTTAAAAAAATCATGAACATAAACCATCAGGGTTGGGAAATTCCCATACTGTTATTTAACCAGAAGTATAAAAAAATGAAGCCAATGTTATTTTGGACTCGTGAGCTTTTTGTTCATTTATAACATCTCTAAGCTATTGCCAAGAATATATTTCTCTTTGCTAAGTCAGTATGTTGACATGGAACCTATTATTTTAGATGAGCACGCTACTTCTGGAAAAAGACATTGGTCTCAGTTATAAGATTTTGTATTTTTCTTTTCTCAAAGAAAAACAATGCATCGGGTGTCATTTTTCCCAGCCATTCATGTCAGAGGTGATGTCAGTAGCATGTTACTTTATGAATTCAGTAAATTAAGGGACTTCCTTTTCTAACACAGGTGTTTAAGCAACACTTGCAAACACGGTTTGTACCCAGGATATACTTCAGAGTTGCCATCCATGTCCTCATATCCTATGTTCTCAGACTTTCTTTTAAAATTTATGGTCTGAAATACTGCTTTTCTTGTGATATCAAATTTTGTGTTACATTTAGAGCTAGGTAAACTCCCTCTGGTGGTTAAGTTCAAGCCTTCACTGTCCAGACATCACCATTTCTCTAGGCATGTACATCAAAACTTACTGTGAAAGTTATGCGACTGTAGCCTGTCTTTATGCTTATTTGCAAAGTAGATACCCAATTCAGTCACAAAGGTCACAAGGAACATACACCAGAAAAGTATCATAAAAACCTGTGCACCAGCTAGCTGCATAAAAAGTACTTTATACATTGTCCATCCAAGAAGATGAGGACTATATAAATGCAAGGAGTAAGAAATGGCTTGAAACATTGAAAAATGCTAATCTACTGAATCAAAGCCATTACACATCAGCGCTGGACACCCTAAGAAATTTGTTTTCTTTAGAAAAAAAATGTTTTACTTGATAGCTTTTGAGTAATTACCATAACACACATTTTCAAAACCACATGTGCTTCCCAGAGAAGCTACCTGAAACTGATGCGAAGTGGCAGCAAGCTGTTGTCTCATCCATCTATCACAAGACAGTCAACAAGCTATATCAAAAAGGACTGGTCAATGCCTCAGCCAAAATGCAAAGACCTTGTGAGCTGATACCACAAGTATCTATGCTGGGTCACTCCTTCAGTTGTGGGTTTGTTGATGAAACAGATTCAAACTCAGTAAATTTGCAAATGTTTTATAGACAAGTAAGAAGGACTAAAAGAGGATTAAATTCAGAAACTAAAGAATTTGAGAACTGTCTGTTAGAATTTAAAAAAAAAGAAGTATCACAGTCAGGAAGCAAATATGAAATGTACAAATACAGAACAAGGACTAAGAGGTAAGGAAACAAAACTGCACGAGGGAATTTGGAGTGTAGAGCAGACCATAAGTTGATCCTGAGGGCATCACCTGCAAACCAGCCGATTTTCATTCTTGGAATATTAACAAGAGCATTTTATATTGTGCATGAGAGACAGCTGTTTTTTTTACTCAGCTCAGTGCTCAGGCCCCAGGTCAAGAATATTGTGTCTGCAGAGCACAGTAAGAAAGATGCAGACAAACAAAAGGACTTCGAGAGACTGCAACAAGAAGGGTAAGAGGTTAAATAACACAATCTGCGAGGAAAAGCTGAGAATACAATGAGGCATATGGTACTAATCTAATATTGCAAAGAGTGGCATAAACAAAAGTGACAGTGAATCATTCTGTATTTCCCTCATAGTGTGGCAAAAGTAAAGGCTTATTTGGATATAGGAAAGTTTTGTCCAGATAATAAGAAAAAATTCTAATATGTGTGGCGTTGATCATGTGTGGATCAACTGTTCCATGAGACACTACACTATAGTATGAACCATGCCTTTCAAGTGTTGTCTGTGTATATGTGGTGTTAGAGTGGGTCAGTTCCTTTCTTCTGGGTTGCAGAGTGGCATCTGTTATTTCTGGACCTATGTAGCCTCTGCAGACTGATTCCTTTTGCTCAGTTTTAGACTGTAGCCATAAATGCTAGAACAAGCACTGGATTCTCTCATTGCACTGGTGATACCCATGTTTTACAGATTGTTGAAAAATGCTTATCAAGAAGTGAAGAATTAAAATAACTTTTTTTTTCTTGCCTCAGAATTTTCTTGAAGAAGGTGACTAGTGCATAAAGCTGCTTGTAAAACTTATTTGTTATATTTGGCATCTGCTGCCACTGAATGGTACCAGGGAGTCTGGATCTGTTGTTTTTCCTCCTTCAACTACACTTCACATATATTTTTGCAACTTTATTTATATCTGAAAGAGAAGCCCCAGGGAATTTTTTAAAAAGGAAGCATCCAACACAAACAAGTGTTCTAATTCACGTGCAGCAAGATAGTAATCCTGAAACATAAACCAAAATCACTCAGATCATTCTGTCACAATATAAATCCTATGTACAGTGTTTTCTTAAGAATCGTATTAAAAAATTATCTTGCCTCTGACATTTGTTCAACCCGATCAGTTATTTTTGTCAGTTACATATCTGTCTATGATAATGTTCTGCTTCGTCGTGGGATCATAGGAGATGGGTTTGTGGTGGAGCTAAAGACATTTCTGGTTCATCCCACTGCCTTGTGCTCCTCTGTCTCCTATCTGACAATATGCACAGATCCATTTTTAGAACATACAATATTTTGGTTTTCATTCCAATTTTGGAACAAATTGAGACGAAAATTTCAAGGAAGAGGGAAAAAATACTGCCTGCCTTTCAATATTTTGCTAAGTTAGCTATGTGTTCTGTTTTCCTTTTCATCCTTATGCTATTTTACAGTTTATTTATAAGAAAATTAAAAAAAAGCAATAAAGTTTATTTATTAAAGTTTATTGCTTTCTAGCTTCTGTCTTTCCTTTGCCCTTATTTCCTCTGTTGTCTTCACATGATGGTGCGAAGGAAACTGAATGAAAGAACTTGCTATAGAAGAGCCAGCAGCAACACAGTATTTTTCCATTAAAGAAAATGGAAATGCAAAAAGCACAGAAATCATGCTGGGTTTTGTCGGTAATCATCCCTAGACTTTCCCAGTCCATTTTCTTCTACTCTGATTGCATTTATGTTGTGGTTTGGACATGCCACATAAGGACATAATGATTACTCTGTGTGCATCCAAGCAGTTCTTTCCTGACCTCCATTTCCTGGCAGCTGCTTGTTGACTCCCCTGGACATGAGATTCCCTTCTCTGCTCTTTCAGTATGGACCCGATGCCAACAACATGACTGGAAGTCCGGCCAAAAGTGATGGCTGACCTCCCACCTGGGTACTTCTCATGGGAATCTGATCTGTTGTAAAAAAATCTCCTAGTGAAAAATCCAGTCTGTTTCTTGGAAGATGCTCACACACCCAAAGTAAACCTGAAGGCAGGAAATAACTGTAAAACATAAAAATTTTTCTTTAAAATTAATGAAAACTGCCTGGAGAATAGAATTCCATTTTTCTAAAGTCCATGGTGATGCAGTACAGGCTACCCATGAGTTAGAAAACTGTTTAGATATGCTGAAGTTGGATTTCAATAATGTAAATTCTTGCAGAGTTTCTTGTGATCAACTTTCAACCTCGTTTGTGACATTTTTTCTCCTCACTTACTCTCTTTCAGTAACTGTTGCTACATCTGCATTGTTCTGCAGCAAGTACCGTTATCAGGCAAGGGACTAGCTGGAAGAACCAATGACAGCCTCTGGTCCAGATGACCTCCTGTCCTTTCCAGGGTTGTTCTGGAATGGATCCCCAAGGCTAGCAGCTGGATTGTGAAACTCCAGTTTATAAATCACGATTTATAATGGAAAAGAAGGAAAAAAACCCCTTATGCACAAAGAAGAAATGTCGAGTACAAGGTTATTTATAACATAACTCATAAGGCTTGGGGCTTTATGTTTAATTTTACATTCTGTTTGCAAGAAAAAGAATTAAAGTAGTTTAGAAGCATGTTGTATTTCTGAATGTCTAACAGTGAAGATTCATTTGCCCTGAAAATGGGGAACAAGAGAGAGCTTAGTGCACCTATAGTAACTTGCAGTGTGACATTTGCTTGTATAAATTGAAGAACTAGGCTGATCTGCTCTGAACAGTTGTCTGACTGACACCTGTCTATTTCAGTGAGGATTCTGGCAAATGACCCCAAAATACTGAGACTTATGGAAGGTACCTTTCTTTTCTGTAGGCAAGAAAAGTGAGCTGGAGTAATAAGGAACTCCAATAGTTGTCAGAAAGTACATACATAGTTTCTTGAAGAAGACAAATTGGGAAAAAAAAAAAAGTGAAGTGTTTTGTGTTTCCCTGATTTAAAAAATTCACAGGACTACCTTTTATATGCAGGAGTTCCTATCATTCCTAGGAGGTGAATTATATTCTAGAGCTGTTAACCAGTGTTGATGCTAGGAAAGGCTTCCTTCTCACCAGTCTTATACTGTCTCCACGACATTAATCCAAAAAGTCAGTTAATATATGTGCTAAACCAGAGGTGAAGAAGAATAGAGGAGTCTAAGGCTCCACTGATGAAAGTAAAGTGCTAGTTCATCAGAAAGGAGCTAGAAATATTATTTTAGTGAGCTTTTCTCTAAGAAGCATTGTGAATTGACATGGACTGTACTCAGGACATTTACACCATCACTGCCTATGCATCAGGTTGTAGTTTGTTGATGTTTAAGTTCAGTTTGGAGAATGGCTCCATCACTGAACACCATGGGAAGGTAGGTAAACTTGATGCAATTTATGTTATACACATAATAACAATCTCCAAGAATTCATTAATTGGTGGCCTGAAGGCTATGAAAGAAAAAATTACATTGTAATTCCCAGAGCAACAGCTGAGGTTATGATTGCAAAAAAAAAAAAAAAAAAAAAATATCAGGGCAGTATAAAACTAATGTAAGGTTTGACTTTCATGAGCTGATTTTCCTCAGCCACTTTCTCACATCAGTTTGGGTTTACATTTCCAACTCTTTAGCGTGACATCTTTTTGTGCGGCTTTAAGTGCTACAAAACACAAAAAGGACTCAAAGAGGGAATTACAGGCTGTGTTGTGCCACACCCACTGTGTGGTATTTGGGAGAACCCTTTCTGAAATTTGTTGGATCCCAGCTCACTAGGGAAGTCAGAAGTCCCTGGACGATCTACTAGGATTGAAACTAGTTTCCTTTTACTCATGCAAGGCCATCATAAGTGAAATAATCTGTTGCTTCTTGTTATTGTTTAACAGTATCCCTTGTGCCTGGGAGCAAAGGTGGTGAAGACTAGAAGCATACACAAGTTTGTCGTACCTTATCTGCCTTTGCCTTATGTGGCAAAAGCATTTTTTTTTGTCTCTGACTCTTAATACTCTCTGTAACCTTTTTTTTTTTTTATCAGAGGGAATCTTAAATCCTTCACTTACTCTTTAATTTGTGAAAGCACTACAGAGCTGAATATTCTACTTTCAATTTCTTTATGAGGAAAAAGACTTGGACCGTATTTTGGACTATGAAATTTTGTGACCTCAGATCAAGGCATCAGGCAAGCACATGCAAACCATATTAATGACCTGTAACACACAAAGAGAAAGGAGTACTTTAGCAAATGAGGGAGATCTGTTCAGGCAAAATGAAAAAATGCAGTACTTTGCTGGAAGAATAATAGTAAGCACTGTCTGAATATTAATTAGAAGAACTAAAGCAAAAAAATTACAGCATAGCTGGAACAAAGGACTATTTGCCACAGAAGTACTTCAGGACCTGTTGAATGAACATGTGTATGGTGCTTTCTGATCCTAAGTCACTATAAGAGTTAGTGACTTTCTGCAAGTATGACCATTATACAAATAAATCTTTCTTTATTACCTACAGCATATATATTTCATAAGAATATGGAACTTCTTGGAACTTCTCTATCTATGTTACCTGCTCTGTGGATTATAAACAGGCAGCACATATATGGTTGTTTATGGCACTCAGCATGAAAGAAGCACATTTTTCATGTTATTAGGTGGTCATCTGCCAAAAGTTGCCACATCCTGTTATCTGCTTATGTGGCATAATATACCTACCCTCGTTGCCCATGGCTAAATGAAGTCAGTCAGGTTTCCAGGGAGTATAGCACTGTATGCTATGAAAATACAGAAAGGGAATTTGAGTGCACGGAAAGGAGGTGAATGTATACTTTAAAACTTTATAAGTCCTTCCAGCCTTCAAGCCTAATAATGTCAACAAAACACATTAATCATTTAATCAAAAGGACCTGAAGATAAGAGGAGAGCTCAGACAATAGGCAGCGTCTAAAACATGGAGCTGTCTAACAAGATTAGTATTTTTATATATGTTCCATCTTACTCTGTATAAATATCTTCTATGTGGTAATGTGGTTTGCCACAAAATAAATGAACCTGTTAAAACTTAAGAAAACCATCTGATGCCTGAAGTTGCACAGACATATTTAATAAGGGCTGCACATTCCAATAGTGAGAAACTCAGAGTGATACCCTAAGATGTTCCCAAAACAGTATCTGAAAAAAAACTCGACACTGTTTTTCTGGCAGTCCAGGCTTGTAAGTGCCATGATGCACCATGCAAGGAAAAGTGCTATTTGCAATGGCTGTGGGAGGAGTCCTGGTGGTCTCCCTTCCTAGGTAAGTACAGTCAAGGTCAGCAAGATAGGGCCCCTATGGTATCTGGAGACCACTGAGATACTGGATAGTGCTGTGGAGAGATTTGGCAGTGAGTAGTTGGTGAGTAGTTGAGCCAGGTCAGTGTAAACTCCTGCACTGTATCTGAGCTCCTAACTTCTGAAGAGGAATTTCACCTAATTGGTCTGTGTAAAAAAAAAAAAAAAAAAAAATAATCCAAAACCCACCCAAAACTAATGTTAGGAGGGGAAAAAAAGCATATATTGGTCAGAGAGCATATAAGAACCTCAGTCTGACCCAGCTGTGTCTTGTCTGTGACAAAGAAAAGTGAAATAAATTGCCAGGTCATTGCACCCTGCCTATATCAGACTGTCTTTCATAGTCAATAAATGATGTGCGATTACAGTAAGCAGCTAGCTTTGAGGGAGTATATTTTGGCAAGACCTCTCCCCTCTCTGTTCAACACTGGTACTATGGCTTTGTGCCATGATATCCTCCTACCTGAAAAAATACTTCAGTCTGAATGCACTGACTGCTACTGAGTGAGGAGTAAGCCTGGCGTTTGGCAGCCTCCTCTGGAATGTGTCTCACCAAGGTGAAGTCACTGGGCAGAGAGGTTGCTTCCCCCATACCCACAAGGGTCATTTTGATATCAACAGGATCAACAGGGTGAGGTGGTTTTAGGAGCTAACAGGCTGTTTTGTGTAGGTCTTTTTGTGAAGGATACAGCAAAATGATTGTCTCTTTCATCTCTTTCTCTCCAAAATGACACTGCCAAGATGTGGGTTTGGTCTTGTGTTTGTTTGTTTGTTTGTTTGTTTGTTTTCTACTTTAGGATTGTTTTTTTCTTCATTGCTTCCCCTAAAAAGCTCAACATTGAATTTGTTTCTTTTCTGGGTAGTATAATCTGAAGATAAATTTTGTTTGCTTCCCTTTAGTGAACTTCTCTTGTTAAAAATGACTGATGTTTCTTTCTCTTGTCTTTTGTACTTTGAACAGATATGAAATCCCTTGCTTTGAGAAAGGAATATAGAAGAGGATCACAAATTCATCATCATTCATCATACGCTTCAATGTGCATGTGTGTCCCTGCACTGCAAACTGAGACTGCAGATAAATTCATTTGCTTGCAGTGAGATGTAATTAGACTTTTCACTAGCTGGAAAGTGATTATTTGTTACACTGCAACACTACAGACCTAGATTAGCTTTTCCTTAAGACTTTTCACAAACACCATTTACACTTTCTGGCATCCTCTGAACAATAATATAACCAAATAACTTCTTAGTATTTTGTAATGCAATAGCATGTGTGAGCTGGCATCATCAACGGGGAGATCACTGGGTTAAGTCGTGTACAAGCCCAGTATGTTTTGGCTCTATCCAAAAGATCTTACAGTCTAAGTGAGCAAGGCTGAGCCAGACAGGGTCTTTTTTGAGGCTGTCAACATCCCAGATAATGCTACACCCTCTGGGACTTGTTGCATACCTCTGCCCCAGCATGTAAGCAGCATCTGATACAACAGGAAGTCTCATTTTCCCATTATGTTAGATATTTTATTGCTCCGCTCACAGTGCAGATGGCTTCCTAAAGGTAGATATGTCAGAAGGGGGGTACCCCTGTGTAAGCCCCATCAAGCAGCACAGAGCCAGTGGAGAAACTCTGAATGGCTCACAGCATGCAAGGATGGCCACTGTTTGTGCCCACAGTCTTTGACTACTGTCTTCATCTCTAATGTCTGTTAAAAGCTAATTCAAAAAATACCAGGAGAGAAGACTCTTAGGTGCCTGGTCCAAAACATGAAAGTGTAGAGGCCACTCTATGAGACCACCAGTTCCTTTGAACCTGTGGGTATGTTCTTCAGCCACAGTCAAGGAATCAGACCTGACTATCTAGTCCTTGAAATGATGTGGGAACACTTGCAAGCCTGTGCTATATACAACAGATGCAAATATATATTCCCCTGTCTGCAAACATCTTGGAGTAAGAGTCTTTCTGAGATAAATAAACACATTAGTGACCTGTAATTGAAAGGGGTATTTCCCCCTGTAACAATATCGGTTCTGATCTTTTAGGCTGAAATACGCTGTTCTGTTATGAATAATCATTTTTTCTTGGAAATTTGAACAAAATCAATGTATGGACTTTTAAGAAGAATAAGATAAGATTGTATTTCTGCTGCTACTACAAAGAAAACTCTTCAGTGTGCTTTCCTACCAGCTTTAACACTGAAGCGTAAGAAGTCAGAGAATGTACCCCTGGCATGGGAATGGTTGAATAGCTGAAGGGATGTAGAAAGCAAATCAGGCTTCCTAACAGAAGGGAAGCTGGAGAGCGCAGCCACAGTACTTTAAATGAAGGCTCAGGTTTAATAAAGCCTACTCTTTCTCAGAGATGACCCTTTACCATTTCTTTAGCTAGGAATTATGTGTACTGCAATGTTAGCCCCTTGACACCATCCCGAGTTTTTCTAATGTTGCAAAGACCTTCAGAAAACCAAGGTTTTAATGTTTCTATTTCTATTTGAATATTTTATGTTTATCAGGTTTACTGTACCATTTCATTAGCCTTTTCCATTTGTATAAACTGCCTACGGTTTCTTGTCTTGAACTATAAACGTCTAAGGGTCTCTCTGTGCTGTAGGTACTCATACAATGCCAAAAGAGCTATGGCTTGTTACCTGTGACTGGGCACCCAAAATACTATGAGCTGCCTTTGTGGAAGATTTTCTGTGACTCAGTGTGCTAGTTTTAGCTAGAATAGAACAAATTCTGTCCAGTGATTTTACTTTTCACCCAAGACTTTTCTAAGTAACTGTACTTTCTGACAGACAGTGTCTGCTTCTACAAGTGATAATGCTTGATGTTTATGGCTGATACCAAAGACTGATGGGCAGAAAGGCTCTTGCTTATACTTGTTCCTGTGCAGAGTAGGCTCACTGCTAAATCTTGTGTGCCACACTGTGGGGTGCAGAAAGTAAAAGGTCGCACCTGTGGGAAGGAGCGGACAGGACGGGTGTCCTTAAAAAGACCAAGAAGGGATTCCATCTCATATACATCATATTTAGTATAAAATTGAGGCATTGTGAGGATCTTTTCTTTGGTGGCTGACATCCAAGGAGGACTTCAATCCCAATCCATGTGTTCCTAAATCCAGTTCCCATCAGCTGCTGAGTCTAGTTTGGGACTTCCTCTGTGCCTGCTCTACAGCTTCAGTGGTGACAGTGATGTACTTACCATTAGGGGGTTTAGGTTCAATATTAGTTTTGTATATATTTGTATGTATTTCATTTTATTGCTATTATTTCCATTAAAGCTGTTTTATTTTTCTTTTCCGGTCTGTAAGTCTCTCTCTTCTATTCCCTTTCTCTCCCCTTCCAGGAAGGGAGAGGGGTTAATAAAGTGCATCTGTCATTCATCTAGTGGGCAGCCCAGCCTTAACTCGTGACACTCATACAGAAGGTACTTGGTTGTTGTAGAATCTGCTGTCAGTGTGTCTGCCGTACTACATAATGGTAGTGACTCATTCCATCCTGAAAAACACTAAAAGGATAACAAAAACTAGTTTGCTGCCAACTTTAGGATTTGAAAAATGGGCTTGAAACCCAGCAAGGTAACTTTTACAAATGCTGTGATTTCTACTGGAGGAGTAGAACTTACACCTACAGCTACTATTAAGGAGCACTCCTTGGTGGTGCAATGTATATGCATGCCTCCCAGATGACTAAGGCAGCAGCGATCTTAAAAGAATTGCTAGTTTTATGGAGTTTCTCCTAAATCCATTAATGATTCAAAAGTTATAAAATTCACTAGAGTAGGAAACTGTGGAGTTCAGTGTTTAAGATGCCACAAATAGAGCAAGGGATTACTTGTTGTAGGACTGGATGCAAACAAGATTTATCCCACTGATTAATTCTTTTTGAAGAAGAATGGTAATTAGGCCTAAATTTTATTCACAGATGTCAGATGTAGAAGGAATGAATACATCTTAATTTTTTTTTTTTTTTAATCATGTGTGTAGTAGCAAAATCCAGAAAAAAAATTGAAGTTCAGCATCTATACATTTTTTTTTTCCCACTGATTCTAGTGGGAATGAGTTCCTCATTCTTAATTTTGTCATTGCTAATTACTTATTCTGTAGTTAGACTTCACATGCCACATAAGATGATTTTACTCCATGCCTTCAGCACAATAGTGGTACTGTTCATTCCTGTCCCTCAGGGACAGCTCTAGCTGTGCAGCTGCAATAAAAGCTTGAGGTCTGTCCCTTGATATATGCTAATTTGATAAATCACTGCATTTGGCAGTGGTTTAAACTAACACCCTTTCACTGAAGCAGGGTCTAAATAGTAAGACAGTAAGACACTGTTCAGAGAGAGTTCAGGAAGCCCTTTTTGCCACTGTTGAGCTACTAGCTGCCTATACAACGGACTACAGCCTGCCAAAGGTCTGCCAGCCCTGACCTATTTGCACTCTCACAGCCAGAAGTGCAGGTTCAGTTTCACAAACAGAGCTCTAATTTTAACCTGTTTTTGTACAGCTTTATTAAAGCTTAATTACAGGTTATGCACATAGGGTACACGTTAGACACAAGGCTTACGAATGTGTTTTTACCAGACTATGCTGACTAGCTCATATGGCCATACTCATAGAAGATCAAGTAACCTAAAGTACTTTAAAGAAACCTTTTATTTCATGGAGATGGTAGTGTTTTTTAGACATTTCAGTGAATGTGCTCTGCTACTTTGCTTCATCAGTCCCAGATAAATCTTTGTACATTCAGGGAAGAATATTAAATAACCTTTATGAAAAAGAAAACGGAACCTGTTTACTCCACATTTTATAAAAGCATTTTTGGTTTCAGTGTGTTTTATTGTGTATTAAATTATCCTTTCCTTATCAACATGAGAAAAATTCTAGAGAAGGCATATATACAATGAGGTGCTTTGGGGTAGCACATATAACACGACATGAATGTGAATAATAGGTGTATCATCTACACATTCTTTTTCATAGGTAATTTCGTTTTTCCTGTTCTCAAGAAGCTTTGCAAGGGGTAGTAGGAAGTTCCTTAAATATTGAGCATCCCTTCTGTAAATAGCCACAAAAAAGAATGAAAATGCAAGGCTGAAACCACAAGAACTGGCTTTAGTTTCTGAATGCAGCCTGTGCACACACTGAGAGCTTAAATTTTGTACGGCTCCTAAACAGGCCTGTGCTGAAAGATAAAAGTTAGACTGCTTTAAATCTAAACATATGACACTTTGCTGGGCATTTTATATCTGACTTTAGAAGTTTTAGTACCTATAGGTCTTTAAAATATCAACTATTCTGAAAGAAAAATATTTTAAGACTAAATCTTAAAACTGTGAAAGTATTGAGCATTAATAAATTAATACCTGTAAACTGAACCTAGGTATTTAAATCAAGGGAAAACAAGTATTCATAGGAGCTAAACACCAGAAGAAAAATCTATCCCTCATTTCATAGCTCAGACTTTAAAAATCATGAAGTTCTTCCTACTCCTAACTTTCACAGCCCCCAATTGCTTTTTTTAATCTTGCTTAGATAGTAATCTGTTTTTTAAACATAGTGTGTCCTCTTCAGATTCATCTACATTAATAAAAAAATTAATATATGACTGTAACAAGTTAGTTTGTCCACACCAACCTCACAGGGCAAGAACTGATAACAGTAACAGTCATTGCAGCAGCACAGTCTTAGTGTGTGCTATCGCAAAAGAGACTCTCTGGAGACTCTTAATTAAATTAAAAGCAATGTACTAGGTTGTGGTAGAACTGCACTTTCCTAGGCAGACATATCTTTACTTTCTCATCAAAATCACAAAGAAGGTTAGGAGCACAAATCTTTATTGAATGACAGTAAAATTTGTTATACTAACTCATTGAGGCACTTCATAAGTCTTCCTTTAACTTATCTTTACATGTTATAGATATAATAAATATTGTTCTTCTGCCCATCTATCAATGAATCAACAAATAGAGTTGTTTGAGATAATGTTGAACCAACGGTACACCAGCAGTTCTCTCCAAAATAATAAAGCATGCTTCAGCTTTGCGAAAAAGAAGTGTTCCTCTCCTGCCCTGAATCTGTTAACTAGGTAGAACATACTATATGATACAATGCTCTAAAAAAATACTATTAACAACCTCTGTATTAATAGGGGTTGTTATCAACAGTAATCAGCAATCATCTTCCGTGTTACATGTAACGTTTCATTCTAGTGTTTTGAGAGTCAGCAAATAAGTGTATGACATTATGACAGTGGCCCAAAAATTAACACAGATCTTTGGTGTTACACGTTACTGTCTATAGCCATTATTTTTTAATTCATGGTGATCTTAGTTTTTTATGTATGCATGTTGTAGTAACTTTAGAATAACTTCTCTAAGTCAGCTCGTTATGCCTTCTTCCATGTACACACACTTTATGACCCTAAGTTCTGTTCTGCACTTGTTCAGAATATAGTAATCATAGTAATTTGTTAATTTCTCTTCCTTCTGAAGAGTTACAACAACTCTCAAAGCCTGACATAAAAGCATGCATTTTAAAAACACTCAATAATTTACTGATCTGAGGTTCAGAGAGGTTGATTGGCATTCCTCTAGGAATCCTCTATTACAAAGGAATTTTAATGTAGAAATTCTTTAAATGACAAAAGCAGTATTTGATTCTTAAAAAATATCTTTAGGTATAATGCATATGCTGCAGACGTGGAGAATAATCCTTAGAGAAGCTAGCAAGTAACATTTTAGACTACACATCTAAATGAAACAGGATTTCACATTCCATTTCAGAGCTGATTTAAGAGCTGATGGTTTTGTTTATAACATGCAGAAAAATCAATCTGAATTAACTGTTAAAATGGATTGACTAAACCACATTAAATTTCTGTGTAGCAACCCTCATTTAGAATGTATTCATTTACTTTGGAAATAAATGTAGTTAAATCAAATCAGAGCCACTTTAATTTTGAATGAGAAGTGCACACAAGGCAGCCAAGTAACCACAACTTTAAATTCACACCTTTAGTTAATTTAAATTAGTGTTCTTGAGTGTTCTCAGACATATAAACTCTAAAACTCACTGAAGTCAATAAACATTTCTTCAGATGTGCATTCTTATGTATCCAGATGAAAACAGAGCAAGTGAGCAAGCGAGACAGACTACAGGAGCACGTCCTGACAGCCAATGTTGAGGGCACAGGGTGAAGCTGGAGTCTCCTATCTAATAAAAGCTGTTGTGAAAGCAATTGTCTCTTGTGAGTGGTATCATCCAGTACCTGAACACTGAAACCATTAAAAACTGCCTACTGTCAACATTTCATTATATCTGTGATAGTCTAATTTTTGATAGGGAAATAACATTATCAAAATTTACTACAGTGGGCTGCTACCACTTGACAGGCAACATCACCTATGACAACTGAGAGGCATTTAATGAACCGTGGGTTTTGATTACACAAGCCAAGTTCCCTGCTCTCCCTGCAAACTGCAAATCTTAACGACCTGGTTTGCTGTATAACTGATGGCCACCCGCTGCCAGATGTGCTTGCGCTACGTACAGCTTGCTGATTCTTTAAGGAGCTGCAAATGGAAGGAGCTGAAAAAACATTTATTTGAGCTATTGGAAAAACAGTAGGAGATGTGAAGGAAGAGGACAGGTATAACACAAACTCTAATAAGGCCATCTTTACTCTTACAGTGCAGATTAAAACTCACACCACAGTAAACAATGTGTTGCATGAACTGCAGGATTTCTGCCCAGAATCTCTGTTCAAAGGTAACAAAGTGCAATGGCTGCATGACTGGGAAATGTCAGTGTATGAACATGAAGCAAATAATTTGGTAATAGCTACATATGGATGAATGGACTGTCCTGAGAAGTGAGACAAACAGGACTTCTGGCCATCAACACCTGGTTGATTGATATTTGCTTTTGAGCAGGTAAAGTGAAAATACTGTGAGACTATAAATCTCAGAATTTAAAAATTCAGAACAGCAAGACTTGAAGGGAATTTAACTATCTGTGATATTTCAATAATTGATAAAGTTATCAAAATACCTTTGAATAAAATCTACCAGGTTCAAAGCACTGTTGTCGCAGATTTTTTTAAAATAAGAAGTTGAAGGTATAGTCAATTCTGATCAACAAAATTTTGAGCAGAGCTAATGTTCTTAATCTCTGCCTCATCTTATTTTTAAACATGGTCATTTTAATAAATTGCACTGAAATAGATTATTTATATTTTCCAACAGCTACACCAGATTTGTAATGAAGACAGATTTGCTCTTTAAATTGCATTAGCTTCTGTCTTAATCTTACATAATCTGAAACATGAATCCTGAACTTTCACATTTTTAACAAGCCACTTGACAGTTTCAACTTAATGTGAAACTGTGCATCTACAGTTACATGAAAATTTATATCAGGTTCCCATATAAATAAAGTATAACATTCAAAATCTACACTTGGACATTTAAATATGTAACTGCCTTCTTTTAGAAGAGCAACATTATTATACTTGTTAAAACAAAAAACAAACAAACAAACAAATGAATCAACAAACAAACGAAACCAAACCAAACTGTTTGGTATTCGTTGGGCTGTGGATGACTTATAAGTACATCACACTTGCTCATACAGAGAAGTTACTAGTGAGAGACAGGAAATGAAAGCAAATACATCTGATAGAATATAGATTGTATATGTATAATGCAATGCATGACAGATAACCTTTTTGCATTTATTGTCACAATTTTCAGATTTCACTGAGATATCATTTTAGTTATGCTTGGATTCCAACAAATTTCAAGCCAATAACAAATTTCACTCATTGCCATGAAACAGATTCAGGATATAGACTGTAGGCAGCTTACTGCTGTTTTTTGGATGTTGCAAATCTGTGATCCTATTTTATAGTTCTAACCCAGTTAAAGACTGCTAATGAGTCGTAAGGAGTTTTGTATATATGAAGGTATGAACACCAGACATCACAGAGCCCATGGCATCCTTTCATAGGTGTACTTCCCACTGTCTTCCATGAGTGCTGGCCGGCAGAATCAATTCTCCCAAGTTTCAGTTCTGCTGGGGAAATGAAATACATCGTCATAGAGATTTCCCCTGATTTGACTAAATGTTGTTTATCCTAGCTTCTTCTTGCAAGCAGTTTATCAAAAGAAAATGTTTATCAATCTTTTAATTCAGAAGCTGCATCTCAAGTCAGAGGAACCTCCATGTGCTCCAGGGCAAGTCATAATGAAAATTCCAGGTTTAACAACATCATTTTAATGGCAAAATACTTATTTTATCCTTCTCAATTGCATTTAAGTCATGGGTTTTCTATTATGATTATTATTTTGTCTGCTCTGAGCAGCAGTGTCTTGGCTTAGTTGTCTTCTCTGCTCAGGATGAAAAATGAAGTTTAAAGGAATGTTCATTACCTTCACGGCATGTGTTGACTGCACTGATTCTTCATCTGCCAAACTGCATATGCTGGCTTCTGTCTCATCTGGAGACCTCTGGAACTAGAAGTAATTGATCAAGTTAATTCTAATATAATCCTACACAGACCCTGCTACCACTGCAGCTTGTTAACCTTATATGCAAACAGTTTATTTAAAATATCTGGATGACATCATGAAATCTACCTACAATACATCCAAAAGAAGTATGAAATGAAAGCCTATTTAATTTTTTTTTTTTTTTTTTGGTGATATATGACTTGGGGTTTTGCTATTTTTTTCTAAAAAAACAAAATTGGGAACCTCAGTACTTAATTAATTTATTTCAATATAGTTGGCCATACTGTCCAAATTACAGCATTTTTTCCCACTCTTAAAAAAACCCTCACAACTTTCTAATCACCATTTTCACCATGGCAATGGAAGGATTCTAGTAGCAATTTTCCCATTTGTGCACTCCCATTTCTTCCATGCTGATGATTCTGATTCCAGCATTTTGTAGACCTTTGCATCTAAATCAGCTCACTGACAGATTTTTATCATCCCTTATGGATTCCATTCCACCTATTGCCTCCCTCTAGCAGCTATGATTTTTGGATATGCAAAATATTAAAGCAGTTCTGAAACACTTATTTGCTGGTTTTTTTTTCATCATCCTGTGTACTTCTTTCATGCTGGCTGCTGGTAGTAGGGTGCTATTGACGCCACTAATAAATGATGCCCTGTGCAATGACCTGGCATAATGTGTGAAAGACAGAATTTCTCTGACTGCACTGTCACAACAAAATATATAATTTGGTATAAAAGTAACTATTTACAAACTATCAGAAGTGCCAAGGGTACCTAAAACATCAGAAAGTGGTTCTCATAAGAAAATAAGAATGAGGACGTATGTGTGCATGATTGGTCATGATTTATAGGTACAGAATGTTCCCCACTGCTTCAGGGTCCCAGCTGTAACTAGACACAATGTGGTGAATTACAGATAGCACAGCAGTCTCAGCTTCAAAATTTCCTATAATTTATCACTTTAGACCAAGCACTTAGCCTTGATGATGTCATATATA
>NW_008611613.1:73721-89748 GCF_000691845.1 Merops nubicus | reverse complement strand
GCCTTCCTGCCTTTTTCTTCCCTCCAACATTTCAGGACGATTTTTCTAATTTGCTGATTCTTAACTGTATAGACTCAAGGCTTTCGAACACACAGTCAAAGGATTGTGGCACCTACGGGTACAACACGCGGCGGGAAGCAGCCACCCCCCTGCAGACCGCCAGCCGGCCTGCCCCACACCTCCTGCCCCACACAGGGCAGCTGGGGGGCAGGGGGTCCTGGAGACCCAATCCCAAATCATCCCCGACCCATTTCAGCGCCTGAGACAAGGAGTGCCGTTCGCCCAGAGCGGGAGGCGACTCTGGGAGGACCCAGCCCCCGTGCCCACCCCTCCTTTTCCTCCTCACCCCTCCCGTCGTACAGCAGCTATGGGGCTGTGTCCCCCGCTCAGCTCTCTGCTCCAGGGCCAAACTGCTCTCTGGTGCCAACCTTCAGGGGACAGGGTTGGATCCCTCTCCCCCCGTGGGGGGAAGGCTACAGCATGCAGACAGCTGGGAGCACTGGGAGCACGCCCGCATCCCGCCTGTGGGGTCAGCATATCCCAGTGCTCTTCCTCCCCACCCTCCTCCCTTCCCCATCCCTGCCCCATGCCTCAGTCCAAGCCTCAGGCACAAGCCAGTGGGGGACAGGGAGGGGGACAAGGGTTGTGAGATGGCTGGGAACCTACCAACACCTGCCTGCAGCCCCTTTGCCATTCTCCTCACGTCCTGGTCCCCTGAAAGGATTGATGCATCTGCCTTTGAGCTGTTGTGAAATGCAGAGGCTGAAGAATAGCTCCACAGGCAGCCCTGGGAGGAGGGGGGGAAGGTGCCTTCAGGAGCAGACGGCTCAGTGGATGGCCGCAGCAGCCAGCCTTGCATCTCAATGAGGATGAGGGCCTGACAGCAGCGACAGGGTGGTGGGGACAGCAGGGAGAGACTCAGCTTCCCTAGAGCCCAACTCCCTCCAGCAGCAAATTATCCTGACCTGGGGAAAGGCTGAGTCAGATGTTGAATCCCATCCATCCAGACTAGGCTGAGAATGCAAAACTTTTCTGGGTCTTTTTTTTCATGGAGGATGAGGAGGAACCTCAGCTTGGCAGCTGCTCTCAGGCAGCAGGGAGCGGGCGCCACAGGCATTATCAAGGCAGTTTTGAGAAGGCAACAACCACTGGCACAAAAATAGCCTGCTTGGATGTGGTGTTTGTCTGGAAAGGAATGCAGAGGGGGGAAGAGGAGCTGGAGAAGGGATCTTGGCTTTTTGCCCGTGGCCAGAGTAGTATTCGTGGCTAGGATGCAAGAGGAGATGGATAGGTGGCTCTGGTTATGGCTGGCTACTGGAAGGGAAGATTTTTCCATCCTCTCCTCATCCCCCTTGTCTCTTGCCAATCTCTACCTCCCACCCATGGCTCTCACATGGTCCTGGCTTATGGTTTCAGACAGAGGCAGGGGACACTGCTACAGGGAGATCTGTGGTGGCAGGGGTTTTATTCTGTGCTGATGTAAAGAGCAGTGGAAGCCTGGGGTGGGTGATGATGGGTGGCAGTAACCCTGTCAGAACAAAGTTGTAACCTTTCTCTGCATGTTAGAGAGGTCTAGGCAGCACTGGCATCTGGACAAACCACTGCTGAACAAGCACCAGAAGCTCACAGCATGGACACCAAAGATGGCATGGTCTGAGACAAGGATGTGGATTGGCACTGGCAGTTCACACACAAGAAGAGTGTACCATGCCACTCCCCAAGAGCAGGATCTTACTAATTTGTAAGAGGACATCCAGTTTCCCTTATCTGCCTGCTTAGGTCCACCTTTGAAAGTGGAAAAGTCTAGCTGAAGGTTTGCTAGCCTGGGCCTAGCTCCCTTTGTATTCAGATTTTTTTGGCTAAACAGACTGGAGAAAAACTTTGCTTTGAGCACTGGACCAGGGTGCCCAGAAAAGGCTCCTCTCCTTCTCTGGAGAGATTTAAAACCTACCTGGACATGAAGTGGTGCAGCTTACTCTAGGTAAACCTGCTTTAGCATGGGGGTTGGACTAGATGATCTCTAGAGGCCCCTTCCAACCCCTACCATCCTGTGAATCTGTACGAGGGGAGAACAAGCGATGGTTGTTCATTGCCCAGTGTCTCCAAAAGAAAGCCCTTCCCTGGGGCTGCCTGTCTCTTACCCCACATGGCTTCTTGCTCTTGTGGCTCCCAGGCGCTGCACCAGATTGTGCAAGGCCACCACTTTATACACCCCTCTCATTCTCTCATTTATTTTGGGGTCAAAGTCACAGGCTGTTACACTATCAGATCACCTACAGACACTGTTCACACGGTCAATGAGATTCCCCTGTCACAGCTCTGCACTGCAGCTACATCCTCCTTTCCTTCCTTCTTTCTACCCTCCCCAGCATCCCCCATGTCACTTTTAGCACCTCTTTGTGTGGCCACAACAGCAAAGTGATCTCAGGAGCCAAGCATGACACCAAGCCTTGGTGCTGCATGATTAGAAATAAGTAATCTACGAGAGGCAAGGGGATGTGAAGCGGCTGAGACCAAGGTTCAGGCTGTCTGTTAGCCCCACCAAGTGCAGTGACTGCCTCCAAAAAAAGGTCCTTTTGTCAAAGTCAATTGTGAACAACTGCTTAGAAGACCAGGATAAGCTGTGGTGATATGGTATAATGTCTTCCTGGCTGCTGCTGCTGCTTTATGCTCCTTGGCCTGCTGGTGCTCATGGAGGTTTCTTGGTGGGGAGGAGAAGGTTGCTTTGTGTTTGAAGACACGATGAGAACTGCTGCATCCTTTTTTTTTTGGCACGAGAGTTTTGGAGGGGAAGAGGGAAAGCAGCTGTGCTGAGTTCCTGGTGAACATCCTGAGACCTCATTTCCAGAAGCACTTTCCCTGGACCAGAAGTGGAGCTGCCCATCAGCATGGGTGATGGTGGTGTTGCCTGCAGGAAGATGGGCTCTGGGGTGGCCCCAAGGTGTGTGAGGGAATGAAGAATAGTGGATTTGGGGGAAACTCTCACAAGATGCCATAAATCCACGTGTGGAGACTGTCTGAAGGCAAAGAGAAATAAGTTCATGCTTCTTCATTTCCAGGAGTGATCATATTTTCTGCCTAAAAGCAGAAAGCTGTCCCTGATGCCTGGAAGCATTGACAAGTCTCACTCAGCTGTGGGTCAAGCCAGGCCAAATTTCCAGAATGTCCAGGCAGGATTTCCCACCACCCAGCCTCTTCCATCTGCAGTTTTCTCAAAGGGCCTGTGAAAGGGAGCTGGGAGGAATGTTGGTCTGAGCACTGCTGAGAAGGGTCTTCCCTGTCCCAGCTCCTTCCTGCTCCCCCAAAATTAAAATTATTAGCACCAACTCAGTCAGCCAAATGTGTCACTGAAATGATGCTTTCTTGGAGGTGAAGGTGCTATTTTGGTGCATGGTACAGGTGGCAATTGCATGCCAGGGCTGCAAGCTGTGGGCAGTAAACATGGCTCCAGCCTTAGTGTCTCATCAGTGACCTGTCCTGTGTTCTCCAGACGTTACTTTTCCTTCCACCCTGAGCTGTCAAGTTGCAAGATGAAAGCTGAGATGTAGCAAAGGGAAGACAGGCAATGATCTGCCAGACTGAAAGACCATCCTGTCTTCCACAAAGCCTGCACATCTGGTCTTTTTAAATGTCCCTCAACACATGGGGGTGAAAAAGAGCCTGGGCTGCCTCATTTCAGACCTGTCCTTGGGTCCACAGGGTGTTGAATTGCAGACAGGTGACTCTGGGAACATGTGCTGCACAGACGAATGTGAAAAATCTGGAATGCCTTTAGAGAGGCTGCTTGCTTGAGAGATATCGTTAGCTTTGAGCTGTCTGCTTGTCCCCAGGAGTGGGTGGAACAAGGTGAGAAAATATGTGGAGGAATAAAAAAGCCAAGGAAAGGAAAAGGCAGGTTTTAGACTGCAAGTGAGTGTCTTGGGTTGGGAAATCGAGACTGGTTTCGGGAGCATGGCATAGAATTTCAAGTAGCACAGTGGATACAAGCACGACCAAAAGAAAATAACAACATACTGGAGCTCCAGGAAAACATTAGCTCTAATACTGGTTTAAAGTGGAGACAAACTATTAAAAGCAAGAGGCCATTTATGCAGGGAGAGAACAAAATCACTATGGTTTGTGCTTTTTTGTGTCTATTTTGTTTTGTTTTGTTTTTTTTCCTTTTTTTCCCCATAAGAAAATGTGACTAAAAGGCCTGAAAAGGTTATGTTTTTTTCATGGCCACAGACAGAAGTATGGTACTACATGAGTTATTTCCTTTCATGCAAAAGGCTCTTATTTCCCACAACTCAAATGTATGCGCTGTCTTGAGGCCAGGATATGGGTTGAAGAATGAAGACCTGGGTCACCACAAGCCCAAGAAACCAGTAATTCTGAGCACTTGATCAGCAGGCATTCAGGTACCAACCTGCATAGACACAGTATGTGCTTCAGCATGTCATCTTAAGTTTTCTAAAATCTTTCTAATTTCCTCACCCCTACCCCAGGAAGCATCTACATCCTTTGGCCAATGGTGACTCCCAATGGTTAATGAAAAGGCAATGCAAGTAGCTGAATTTTTGGGGCATCATATCTTTGCTTCCTGATCTGGCCAGGAATCAGCTGAACCACTACAGCTACGGCCCATACCCAGTGTTTTCACAATAGCTGTAGTGTGTTCTCTGGTCACAGGGCAACGGTGAGGATAAGCAAACTGAATAAATGGGATCCTGGCTGTGCTACCGTGTTGTAGTGGCTCCTCTCACAGTTGGAAGGCCATGGGCATCCACAGACTCTGCAGACAGAGGCGTTCTTTGCCACAACCCAAAGGCTTGTTCTGCATTCGGTGGCTTCCTGAAAGATGATAGGGTCATGGAGCCTGGGTTGTCTCCAAATGAGTACCCAAAACAGAAAGAGAGAAAATTCTCCTCTCAGCACTGCTTTCCAGGAGTGGACCAACTTGCTTACCTCTGAAGTGCCTTCCCCACTCCTGCCCCAAGGCGTCTCTTACAGTATAAGTTTAATAGTTCTTTAAGTATCTGCTATGTCCTAAAAAAAAATTAAAATTCCCTTTGCTGCTCTCCTTGCAAGCAGGGATATTGAATTTCAAGCCTGGAAAAAGTTGGTGTTTTCAAGACATCTGTTTTGGCTGGCAGTGTCATAACTGACAGAGGGAGATGTCAGTTGGTGCTCCAAGAGGGATGCAGGAGTGTTTTGCCTCTCCTGTGCCTCTTATTCCTTTCCAGTACACTAGTGAGCCACGAGACAGCTCCCTGAGAGAAGTGACAGGAGTCCCATTGCCTGCAACTTTGAAAAACTGAAGAAAGAGATAAGAGACCAAAGAGAAAGAAGGACACAATCTAACACTCTTCTTCAGGGCCTGAGCTGATAGGCTGGTTCCATCTCAATGGCTTGAGTTTCCCACGGACCGAATCCTACAGGTCTTTTCAGACTAAAGGAATGACCTTTGGTTCCTCCTCCCTTCTACCAATCCCACAATTTTAGCACCACTCCAAGTGGAAAGGAGGCACACAAGAAATCTAACCATTGCTTTCTCACACTGTCAGGAGTCTTCTATAGGAACTGATCTCCTGCCCAGCATAAGCGACTGATCCTACAGCTGAAAACCTGAGCAGCTGCTCCGGGGGAGGGTTTAACTGCTCTGCTACTGACTGCTTAGGACAAGGTCCCAGCAGGGAAGGACTAAAATACCTCTAAAGGAAATCATAGCTCTGGGAGGTCCGAATCTCTTCTTGCACACTTTCTCTCACTCTCTGCTGGCTTCCAACCTCCCCAGTTGTTGCTGCTTGATACTTAGATAGCTGAGTTTCTGCATTCAGTCCCTTTTCAGAGCACAGAGAGCTGGTGAAGCCGTTTGATTTCGACGTGGTAGGTGAGATAAGATTTCTCCCCCTGCCCTCTTCTTTTTCTCGCTGCTTGGCTCCTGTCCTTGCTGTTCTCAGGACTTGACTAGCAGAGTTTTTAAATGAAGTGAAAGTCTTAATGTGAGGTGAATCCCAAGACCACAAACAGTTTGGACTTCAAACAGTGAGAAAATTGGCGCCGAATGATTCCGCACACAAAGCAGAAAACTTTCATTTCCTGCAGGCAGGATGGAATTGACTGTTATATTAAGACTTCAGAAGGAGCTCTGCCCCGGAGTAATTTCACTGCTGTCAGGCAGTGTTGACATCTAGATTAACCTCTGTGCAGTGAATTTTACAGCAAAGCTCATTGTAATGCATGTGGGGTATCTCCTGTAAATCCCAGTTGAAGCCCATGGTGTCCCACCCTTCTGCACAGGAGAAAGGGTCGGGGAGCGGCCACTATCATTTCTGACCCCAGCAGAGTGTGACTCTAACCTCATCCCGGCCAGTTCTGCTGAAGCTGATTTTCTACCATACTAAAGTGACAGTGGCTCCAGCCTGGTTTTTTTTTTTTTTAATTCCCCAAAGAGATTTACATCACAAGGCTGACATTTCTTTGCCAGTGACAAACAGCTCCCTTCACATATCCACCCAGCAACACAGTCCTAATTAAAAGGCACTAGTTAACCAGTGGCAATTAGCTGCTTGCACTGATTAACTCCAACACATACAATCCCCACACACGGGGCTCTGATCAGACGTGACCCAGGATTAAATGGCAAACAAACTCCCAGCTGATGGGAGATGACGGCATCCAATTCTACTCACCAGCCCACAGGCACACTGTTAACTCTGTCTACCAAAGCAAAACTGCATGAATTAAAGAAGTTCACATAGTTCATCCAGTACAAGTCAGAGGACATTGCAAAAGAAGTCTCTTGACTCCTGAACTGAATGCCCCTGCTGTTAAGTTGGAAGAACAGGCCAGACCCCCCAGCCATTTTGTCTTTTGCTGTAAGAGTAGGTCACACAGCAAGATTTCCCAGGCAAGAGCACAACAGCTTCTTCACTCTTTTGCGGGTAGAGAGAGTCCTGTCTGTGGTTCTCAAGGTGCATCTCTGAGATGCACTTCTTTGGGAAAAAAAAACCCAAGCTAGCATCTTTAAAAAAAAAAAGTGACAGAGAAAGGGAATGGGTTTCTGTGCGTTTTTTTTCCACACCTTCTTATTTATACATTCAGACCTTGCTCTGCAGTCATCTGCAGGAGGTTCTAGGCAAGAGACAAGCTGTTAGATGTCAAACAGATTAGACACTAACCCTAAGAGCAAAAATCTCAATAGTACTTCTAGAAATCTCTTTCAGAGCCCACTCATCCTCTCACCCACAGCTCTTCATAGTAGACTTACCATGATATTTGTCAAAGGCTTTAGATAGCCTATGAAGAGGGGACATGTGTGTAATTTCCACTCATATTCAGAGTTGTGTGTAATCAGGCCCATCAGGAAGATTTACTACTCCCAACTAGAATACCACTGAAAAGGCTACCCAAGGTTATAGAGAAGGTCAAGCTGTTGCTTTGGATTGGAATTTGCTTTGGAAGGATTTTGATGGACCAATTTAACCACCACAGCACATCAAAACCTGGTGGCTTCATTTAAAAAGTAATCAGTATTGTATTTCGCTTTAGACATCCGTGCATTAGTGTTCTGCAAATATGATTTCCTCTTTGTTTGCATTATTGATGCCATAAAATGTCAGACACATTAAAGAAAAAAAAAAAGAGGCCAACCTTTGGGGTTTGGAATGATTCTGGCTGAATTGCAGTTGGGTTACTTTTTATTTCCCATGGTAGCGATGCACTGTTACTCATTCTGCTATTGCTTTACAAAGAGTTCTCTGTAAGTGTATTTACTCAGCCAACCATATTTCAGGAAACACATAACCTCGATTTTTTTTTGTTGTATGTGGGAGCATGTGTGTCTGTGTGTTGGTGGCAGGGAGAGGGAGGTGGAGCTTTTTACACCAGCTCTCTCATCTCTGGTAGTATGTTGGCTTTCAGCAATGCTGTGTGACTTTCTTCTGCTCAGGTGGCTGGTTTGATTTGATCTCAGGAATCTGGAATTTATTTATTTTTTTCCTGATCAGGAATTGAGGTCCTCTGGTTTTGCACTGCCCAGAATCTGTGATCTGCTTTCACCATTCAGCAGCCATCTGCTATCCACAGTGGTTCTTAGATGTCTATGACACAAGAGATTACACAGCACTTGAATCTTAGGCATGTGACAGATGAATATTATCTCTGGTCCTGGACCAATGGTGAGTTTGCTGATTTAGCTTGGTTCCTACACTCCTCCCCACTCAAAGCTCACTGACTGCTGTTCCCAAGGCAAATACTATGAACTGCTCAGTGCTTTTTCCCCCAGACCATCAAAGAGCATATGCTCATCGGCAGCCATATGCTTTCTCTTTCACCTCCTGGTAATGAACATTTATCTATTGTTCAATTTTCTTGTGAACCTTTTGGAAGAATATTCTCACTCGTAAAATCTAAAAAAGAAAAAAAAAAAAATCCTTTTCCCAAGTCTTCTGTCTTCTTGAAAGTAGAAGTTAAAAACATAGAGTAAAAATTATCTCCCTTGTATAAGGATTCTTATTGGTAGTAATATTTCTTTTCAGTTTTCCCTTCCAGTCACAGGAAGACTTGGGAGCTGTGGGAGAATACAGTGGAGCAGACTAAGGAAGCGACTCAACTAGGACCTAGACTGCAAGGGCATCTGTTCACCTACTAGGCCCTTGCCAGCTTCATACTGCATGTTTCTACTCCACTTCAGAGGAATGACCTTCAAATCTCCTTAATTTCACAGCTCCATCTCAGGGATATCCAAACAACCCAAAAAAAGAGATAATGGGGCTGAATAGGTGTGTAATTCAGTGTCTTTCTCCCCTTTTTTTCAGTAGGGGCAAAGACAGTGAAAGTGGCAGAACAGAAAAAATATTTTCCCCAACAAGAATGGTCCAGTTTCTTCCTAAACTCAGATATTTAAGATGCCATACCTATAAATATGCTTTGAAATCTTGAATGAGCACAAGGAGTCTATTTGATTTTGGTTTTGTGCCTGTTACTTCTCTCACCAAGAATTCAGCTGTTACACAGCTCCCAGCAGGTCATTCTGATTGCTGGAGAGATGGTTGGGATTGATTCCGACTGTGATCTGCTCGAGTCCAGCCTCATTCTTATGTAGCTAGATTGAGACAATAGAAATAATCAGCAAGGGGCTGAATTGTTGCTCCTGTGTAACTAAACCATCTTGTGCAACATCTTGCTAAACCTTGAAGGGGTTGAACACCTACAACTTTGAAGCCGGTAACAGCCGTGGATGCTGAGAGGCACTGAAGATCACTGTGATCTTGGGAACAGAATGGCAGAAGAGAGGAAGATAAATACACAAGAAAAAACCAATATTATATCAGAAAAGACATTGGTTGGATTATAATACAAGAAAACCCACTGCTGTGCATGAGAGAAGACTCAGAATATTCACCCTGGCAACCGAGAACATTTGCCATCAGGACAGCAGTAGTTTTCTGTCCTACAAACCTGCCCTCATTTTAAATTTCCTTTTTTCTCCTTCTTCTGCTAATACAGAACAAATCCTGGCTTATGGCTTTATTGACAACTGAAATTAAGGTAAGAGGCAGATTTGGGAGAGGAAGCGAGAGCCCAGATCCTGCTGGATGATGATACAACACCTTCCTAGCCCAGCACCTTTTCAGCAGCAAGTGCCTGGTGTGCCTTCTATGTATTTACTTTTTATACAGCCGCTGTCTGGTGCAAGTCGTGTTTGCAGTGAGGATAACCCCGCTCAGTGCCCAAGAAAGAGCTCCCGGGAAGCGGGCGGCTCCCGGGATCGCGGCGGCCGGATCAGGACCGCGGACAGCGGCACCGGCCCCAAGCGCCCGCGGGAGCCCCGGTGCTGGGCCAGGAGCTCCCCGGCTGAAGGAACAGGCACCTCATGCCCACAGCACCCAGGGCACCTCTAGTCTCCTCTCCCATCCTCATTTCCTAGTGTGAAATCATTAGCTGGTATCTTGTTTTCAAGTGATGGAGGAGGAGTGGTTTAAATGCAAACCAATCAACTCAATGCTGGAGAGAAAACCATTTTCCCTTCAGGATTAAACTCTCTGCCCCACTTCTTCCTGGTGTTCCACCTATGAAGGCTCCATCTCTAATTTGGACTGTGAAAGGCTCCTATCTTTCTATTGGGACAGTTTAACAAATGGAGACATACTATACTGCTAGTCTTTAGAAACAGAGTACTTATTTAATTTGCAGCATCCTGTGATTCAGCTTTCCCCATCAACTAAATTTACTGTTGGTAAAGGGTAAATGGCCAAATCTTATGGAAAATTCAAAGGGGCATATAAGTGACATTCTGCCCTGAAAGTTATTTTGACAGCAATCCATTAAAAAAAAAAAAAAAAAGCCCCACTACTGTGTAGTGGAGAGTTGTTAGAAGAGTCAGCCAAAGATGGAAAGCCATGCAGGGAAGAGCAGGCATCAACAGGAAAGGCTCCAACTAGAGAACCAGTCATATTTCACGCACACAAAAAAAGACAGGTACCTCAGTATCCAACCTGCATACTTGGGATTTCATCCCGCTTGTTTTCCTGGATGGCACTAAGGAAGATATGCTTGCAAATTAGGGTTGAACATCTCCCAAATGTCATCATTGTGGTGAGAAGCTATCGGGCCAGAGCATGCAGGTCCATCACATCCCTGAAAAAATTTAGTCTGAAGAAAAGTGGGCTAGAAAATTATGCTATTCCCCCCTGTGCCAGCTAATACATGCTGCTTCATAGAAGCAGCTTCCTCTGTATCCCATCTCCCATGTACTTCCCAGTTGTGATTGCCAGTTAATTCACTGGGATATCTGTATGGATACTCAGAGACAGTGGGCGCCTGAGACACAAAACCTCAAAACTTGTAAGTAACAACACTGAAAATGAGGAATTCAGGCCGGACTTCTGATGTTTAAGGCCATCTGGAAGTTGGAGAGGATGAGCATGCAGGGGATGGCAAAGATGATTTAATAAGGAGCTCAGAGAACAAATGGTGTTAAGGAAAGAGAGCAATGAAGCCTATGGAGAGACACAGAGGAGGAAATGGGCAAGGACTTAACTCCCAGTGAGAGCAGTGAAGGTCAGATGTGACCTGTGGTGAAGCAGAAGACAGCCCTGGGGCTTCTTGGGAAAGAACTACTGATGTGAGGCAGCAGTCACTACAAAATGATGTGTGCTCATCTAAGAGCCCTGAAGGTTTCTGCAAACCTTCAGCCTTGCTAGGCTTCTCCCAGACTCAGCTTCTCTGCTTCAAACTCTTACAAATACCATCATTTTCACTCTAGGTAATCTGCTCTCTGATGGCTCTGGTTTCAGTGCAAGCAGGCTGGATTGTTTCAGTTTCCTTCACTCCCCCTGGTCAGCCCCAACACCCAGCCAATTCCCTGTGTGGAGGAGAATTACTTACTATTTTTTTTTTCTTTTTTTTTTTTCCTCTGAATTATCCCTTAAATTTTCAGCTAATCTGGGAGGCAATTTCTTGCATGAGAGCTTCATATAGATTCGCTTAAAGCAGAACAAAAATAAATAAATACACTAAATTACCTCCCCCACCTTGTCTTAATGAAGTGATATCCAGATGTTATCTCAATAGAAATGAAGGATTTTGGTGCAGACAAATTGTTGACATTGATTTAGCTTTCAGTGAGTGTTACAGCTCCCTCTGTCTCTTCTGGGTCTGGCAAGGTGGGAAGGTTTCTCCAGGTAAAGGGTGATGATACACAACCTTCTTGGGTGGAGGTTGTCTTGAGGTCTTCAGGCTGTGTTTGGGGTGCTGTTTAGGGGCTCCACTGTGCATTTGCCTCTGGTAATTTCTGCCAGACATCCGTGTTGAAGCAGTATTGTCCATCAGTGGCTTGAGTGGCAGTGTGATGGCCTAGGCAGAGAAACCACTGTGGTTTCTTGTGGCACTCCTACCACAAGAAGAAACACCCAGCCTCCAGAAAAATGGAAGGGTAGACTTAACTTCCAGAAAACTACTCCTACACCCAGCTGACTTGCTCTTCAATGATGTGGACAGGCTTGGCCCCCAGAAGGTGCTGCTCTACAGCTCACTGTGGCAGGCAAGCTGTTACTGAGAGGAGAATGAGGCTACATCTCAGAGGAAAGAC
Organism: Merops nubicus; assembly: GCF_000691845.1. Taxonomy (NCBI): domain Eukaryota; kingdom Metazoa; phylum Chordata; class Aves; order Coraciiformes; family Meropidae; genus Merops; species Merops nubicus. The sequence continues at coordinate 77,672 of NW_008611613.1, read as the reverse complement.
ATTTTGATGGCATTTTTGTTGTTACTATTATTCAGACAATCTTATTTTAATCTCAGTTAATGTCACTGAAAGTCTGCATGAGCAGAAAACAAATCCTCTGGTGATACTTGCTGAATTAATTTTTTTTTGGCAGTTTTTTTTTTTACCCCATGTACCAATCGACTCATTTGTTTAGTTTGGGGTTTCTTTCGCATCTTTTGAATCCTATTTGCTGTTTTGCAACTGAATTGCTGGTTCTCAACGTTTTCCACTCTGCAGTCTCCCCTTCTCTAAATCAAAACTCACCATTTTCTCCTGCTGGAAACAACCCAGGTAACCCCTCAAGGGAGGACCTGGTGAGAGCAAAGTGGTTGTGATCCCTGCCTGTCCATCCCACCTCCACTGGCTCCAGCTCAGAGGATAAGGAATACTGGCCAAGGTAGGGTCCCTGCTTCTCCCCCACCTGCCACATCATGTGCACCAAGCATGCTGCTACCCTGGAAGGGGACGACTGATACAGTGTTAGTCAGACTTACAAGAAAACTTTTTAAATTAAGGATTTGCAGTGAGGTCAAGGGACCTTTTAAAGTGCTGAGGTATTTACCCTCCCCAAACCTTCCCCTCCCTTCCTGCCCTGCTTTGTCCCCTCCTCTCTCTCCCCAGCCTCGAAATGAAACAGAAAATTATTTTTTTAAAACTGTGTTGATAATTTATGTTTAGTATAAAGGATGATTTAATGGCATCACCAAAGGTCATTTTTTTTCATCTCCACGTTATTGCCCCAGCCCCAGAGGCTGCGCATCCCCTCTTCCCCTTAACTCCACTGCCCTCCCTTTCACTCACCTCACACATCCCTCCATCCCCACCCCACCACAGCGTACCACACATCGGAAACCTGCTTCAGGTTCCGCCAACAACCATTGGAGAACAGAGATTTCAGATCAAAACCTCTGCTCCAGACCACCACAAACTGGAATCATTTCCACCTTGAAAATAGTCAGTTGCTGCAAATGAAAGGCAGACTCATTTCTGGAATTCTGTAAGATTTTTTTTTTCTTTTTAAAGCCTTTTATACCTATTGACGTGTGCACGTGCGTGCACCACGTGGACACAGTGGTATCCATGTGCACAGATGCACACAAATCTCTCTCTCTTAAATATAAATATATTGTATGTTAGAGCTGTAAATATCCTTTGGTCATGTGTCTATGTCTTCTTCAAAGTATCATATCCTCAGTGTTATGTTAACAACTCCATTTATTGATTGATGAAACTGTGTGTAGACCTGTACCCTCCTGACATAGTTTGTGTAGCTCTCTCTTCTCAAATAAAGTACAAAACTACCACTAGCAGGTCCACCTCTCTTTTATGTTCCATGCTGAACATTCAGCTTGAATTCATAAAAGTCTAAGCAGAAAGTTAATGCAGTTTCCAGCTATCCCAACAGTGCAGGAACCTCCAGATGATGCTTTAGGATGTGTGTATTGCTGCTCAGGCCAGCAAGTGTAATGGTTGTTAACAAAATGTAATAATCTGCAGGTGAAATGTCCTAACTGCAGTAAATGAAGGTCTCACTATTGACCTGATTCATTCTTCCCACCTACCCCTAGGTGCAGCCTACACCAACCATAATTCTCTTCATCCCGGTAAAGATGACAAGAGTCCATGCTGCTCCTCCCCTCTCTGTCAGTGGGTCTCCACATCAAGCAACCCTACCACAGTGCAGAAAGCTCTCCTTGACTTAAAAGGATCCAGTCACTTCATCGTCGTGGTGTTGGCTTGTTGCCTGGATTGCTCAGCACCTAAACTCAACTCCACAACTAAATCTTGGGGCTGGAAACAAGACTCAGGATTATGGCAAAATCTGCCTCTGTCACTCGCCTCCCCTTGCCTCTTAACACTGGCTTCATGCTGAAATCACAGGGACCAGAGGATATTTACCACTGCAAGTTGAAAAAAAAAAGTCTTTGCACAGATATACTTACTGGGCAAAACCGTAAAGGTGATTTGTGAAGTAACACTTAATTTATTGCAACTGACAGCAGACTCCAGCTGCCAGGAATTTGACTGACAATTTCTATTTATTTATACCCTGCTATACAATATCTGCTTTAATGTTGTAAATTTTTCTGATTGGAATTTCACAGTGTCTGCCTGGATATTTATTGATCATAAAATAATCTGCACAACCCGTTAAAGTCAAGGCAGGGAGAATGGATGTCAGAGAAATCACTCCAGAAGATCTGGGTACCAGTGCCCAGGTAACAGAAGATGCTCAGATGCTATTTTTACAGCATTATGTGTTGCTGACAGCCAACCTTTTGAACTGCTTCTGTGCTGTTTCCCGAAAGCCTCTTCTGAAATGCTTCCAAGAGCCTGGTGTTGAGTTCCTACCAGCAACTCCATATGGACCCTGCAACATGCCTCATTTGCGGCTCCTCACCACTGAAAAATCCCACTGTTACAATGAAATCTGGTGTTTTCACAACTGTTCACCAAGACAGCCCACGAGGGAAATGTTTGGCTCTTTCTACAGCAGTAAGACTGCCTTTTTTTTTTTTTTTAATGATTATTTTTTTGCAGGCAAAGACAAAACCACAAAATCTCTTCTCACGGGGGAAAAATTGTGAAACTTGGTCCCAGCTGGGAGTTCCCATATTGCCCAGTGAACAGAGTCTCTTATTTCATTCATGGCTTCAACGATGCAGCTTTCTAATATCTCCAATGGATTTTCTTTCCTGAGTTTGGACTTTTTTTTGTTTGTTGGTTTGATCGGTGGGGTTTTTATATGGGAAACCTTTGCTCCACTGTGGAAACTGGAGATGTATGGTCTCCTTCAGCAGGTGCACACACACCCTGAAGTCTACACATCCCACCACCAATCCAGCACACATCCACCTGCTCACCGACACCCTTCCCAGTCCAGTGCACACAAACAAACCCCACTACTGCAGCTCACCACTCTTTTGCCTACCCCTGCTCTTGTTCAACATGAGCTTGCTCTTAGTCCTGTAAATGCTGCACTAGCTATTCATTCCTGATGCTTTCAGAGCCCCAGAATCAGGCTGCACCCTCAACCCCTTACCAAACATAGCTCCCTTTCCTTTCTCTACATCAGAATAATAAACCAGAAGCTGATGATTTCCATTTTAGCCATAGTAGCTCTGGCCAGGTAGCCTGATGGACAGAGATCCCTTTTATTACTGATTTAAGGCATTTATGTGATACAGACCTTTTGAAATTCATTAAAAATACAGTAAAGAAGGAAAATTTAAAATCCTCCCAGTTTGACCAGCTTCCCTAGAAGCCATCTTGTTCTGTCCCCCTTCAGTACATGTTGAAATTTATCCTTGCCTATCCAAGTTGAGGTGGTTACATGAGCAAACAGCAGCTGTTGAAGCATCTAATGGGCTGGGAATGAAAACACACCAAAATAAACAGCGTCAGAGGCCACCTACAACTGGGCTGTCAGTCTAGGGGCACATGCCCCGAATCAGACAGCATCCCTTGCAGGAAGGGGGGCAAAGGAAGGACTGGATCTGCCCAAGGTTCCCTGTACTTAATTCCTGCCACAGCCACCCTGAATCAGCTCAGGCACATGCAGTAACCTTTTCAGGCTCCATAAACCCCTTCACAGATGCCTGCTGGGGTTAAACCATGACAATTAAGCACCACACAGCCACTCGCTCGCTCCTCCCCGCAATAGGGTGGGGGAGAGCATCAGGAAAAGAAATAGAACTTATAGGTAGAGATAAGGACAGTTTAAAAGGACAGAACAGGAAGGAGGAAAATAATAATAATAATAAATTATAATAGAATATACAAAACAAGTGATGCACAACACAAGTGCTCACCACTTGCTGACCAATGCCCAGCCAATCTCCAAGCTTCAGTGTCCTTCCAGTCAGCTCCCCCCAGTTTATAAACTGGTGTCATATGGTCTCGAGTGTCCCTTTGGCTCATTCAGGTCAG
>NW_008611613.1:69521-73682 GCF_000691845.1 Merops nubicus | reverse complement strand
TGCCGCTCCAGCCTCCCCTGGCAGGGCATGAGGAGCTGGAAAGTCCTTGACTTAGTATAAATACTGCTTAGTAACAACTAAAACATCAGCGTGTTATCAACATTATTCTCATCCTAAACCCGAACCACAGGACCATACCAGCTACTAGGAAGAAAATGAACTCTGCCCCAGCCAAAGCCAGGACAACAGATTACCCTTTAGAAGGCAGGAAAGGCAAGCAGACCCCTGCATCCCCCATGGCTGGAGGGAAAGGAGAGGTTCTGGCTTTCTCCCAGGTTGCAGACAGAGCCAGATGAAAGGTTAATGCACAATATAACCACAAGGTAAAAGCACAGGACAGGAGTAAGGGACAACAGATTACCCTTTAGAAGGCAGGAAAGGCAAGCAGACCCCTGCATGGCTGGAGGGAAAGGAGAGGTTCTGGCTTTCTCCCAGGTTGCAGACAGAGCCAGATGAAAGGTTAATGCACAATATAACCACAAGGTAAAAGCACAGGACAGGAGTAAGGGAAATGATTGCCTGCTGTAGCTGCTGTTATTCCCTGAGAAAAGCAGCAGGTATTCAGGGGCTTCTCATTAGCCAGCATGATTTCCACTAGGCTGTCTATTAACATTTTGTGGCCATAATAAACACCTACATAATTAGCACAAAAAAAGAAGTCTTCTCCAGGCTAACAGAAGCGGCCAGAACGAGCTGGGAATAGCACAGGCAGACCAATTCCTGCCTGGAAATTTCTGCATGCAAAGGAATTGCTCCTGCCATCCTCCTGTGACAAATTCCCTTGCAAAGAGTTAAGTTTTAATGTTTCTGTCCTCCTGGCTCAGTCTAGGAAGACATCTACCTCTGCTTTGCAGTGGGAAAAAAACAACATTACAGAGCAGGGTAAAACTTGTCCCTGCAAGTCTCCAGGGTAGATTCAGGACACCCCAATATTCCCTAGCCCTCTGCCATATCTCTGAGGAGTGTTTTTCTGCTAAAAACTAACAGAGAAAGAAATCCCTTAGGAACACACGCATGATCTCAGCTAGTAGATAAGCCCCAGGAGCTCCTACAAAGTCCCCATGGAAAAAAAGATGGGGATTATTATAACTTCAGCATGTTCATAACTAGGAAGCACTTCAGGTCCATTGAGAACTGATGAATGGTGGGGAAACAAGCACAGAGGTAAACACTGACCTTCCCAGTGCCTCAGTCAAAGGCTTCTGATGCCTTCTCCATCCTGCTAAGGGCACAAACAACATTTCTGAGGATGGTACTCTGCAGAGCTTACAGGGAGCTGTGGATCCTCCACAGCCCTTGTCCTCCTCCCCACCAGCTGCCAAAGGTTCCACAGGAGATTGAGGACATGTCATTTTGACAGGGCTGCCTATCCCCCCTCCCACCCTACCCCCATTTCAAACGCCTGCTGCTAAGAATACGTGTGCCCTTTATCATAGCTTTGAAATAGAGAGAGACACTTTGGAATTCAATTAGTCAAACAGTTGCCACAGCAACAAAAACATATAAACTTAAATGATTTATACTCACAGACACTACTTCAAATAGGAATAAATTTAATACAGCAGCTGGGAATGAAATGCATTGTACAATAAGAAAATTGTATTTTTCTCTCCCCGATGATAGGCCTCAAGGTCTTAATGCAATATAGATGAAAAAAGATATTTGGGCAGAAGGAAGCAGGATACATTGTGCTGTATGTACAATGCTTGCTTGGAGAGTATAACACATAATGAGCATGTACATCTAATCACAGAGCTGCGATTCTGTTTGCAGACAGCCACAGATCAAAGATTGCAGCCAGCAAATTGACTGCTTGGTTTCACTTTCCTCAGCTCTCCTCCACCTCAGGAAACCTTTCCTGTTGGACCCCACCCAGGAGAAAAACAAATCTACCTTTATTCTAGCAGCTTCTCCATCCACTACAGATCCAGGTCCCAGTAAGAAGTAAAGTAAGATTTATATTTTTTTTTTTTTTCCCTAGCAGAAATGTTTTGATTCAAACATAATTCTGGGACCCGAAGTAGAAAGGAATTCCAACAAATGTGAAGGAAAACTGCAAAAGCTTGCAAGGAAATGTAGAGTGGTCGTTCAAAGTGACAGTCGCCTGGGGTATTTTTGACCATGAAAAGCTTAACGTGCAGTGAATGCCACCCTCCCAACACTTCTTTTGACTTTGAGGTTCCCTGGAGAGAACTAGAGCTACATGGGCTGTGAGATTGCACAGAACACAGTACATGTACAGACCACTGGCATTAACACATCTTCAGTGCAACCTCAGTCCAGTACATACAAATATCTTTTTCAAATCAGAAGAAGCTTCATGAATGAGTGATATAGGGGCTTGAAGGAGACCTATGGTATTTTCCAGTAAACAGGAATTGTCCAGAAGTTGCACAGAAACTTCCTCCTTCCTTTCTAAGGACACAGCAGCTGGTTTAACCCAGAATTGTGGAAAGTTGTGTGCTTGCAGCTCATCTGCCTCTCTGTTGAAGTGCCAAAGCCAGCTACTGTCAGTCCTTGGCAGCGCCTGGGCCAGAAACAGCCAAACAGTGCCTACAGTGTGACAGAAAATGGAGATCCAACCACTGGCTCTTCATTTGCCCTTAAGAAAAATTCACACTGTCTTCATAGGAGGCATTTTGGAAGTCATCACCTACATCCAACAAAGCCTGATTAACTTGAGCACCCATCACTATCAGTGGGAGCTGAGATAACTAACAGTCTTGGAGGGCTCATGCGATGTTATGAGCAATTCTATGAGATCTTTCAGCTGACCTGCTCAAATAGCACTTATCATGGGAATAAGGTCTTTACTTCCTGCCCAGATCATGTTCATAGCACCTTCCCTTTTAAAGTCTTGTGAAGTGCAAAAGAGAAACCCCATGTACTTTGGGACCCTTTGTGCAAAGGAAACTTCTTGGCTTAGGTTATGTATTGAGTAAACATGAAAAGTCTAAGTACAAGGGAGCAGAGGCAGAAAAGTACCTTTGAGAGAAACAGAGTACTTTTTTTTTTCTAAGTATAAACAAAGAAAACCACAGGCCGTAGCTCTAACAGAAGTTACAGGTTCCTCAATGTAAAAAAAAAAATATTGGGGTGAGTTTTTATGGTTTGTTTTAGGTAGGAGGTCAAGAGTGTTGTTCATTATTAGAGTTGACAGGTGGGATGGAGAGTTCAGGATGCTTTGGGCACAAATCAAGACCTACACCTGCACTTCTCTTTGGCAAATTTAGAAAGGAAGGCATGCAGATGCAGAACAACAGCTAAACAAAGCTAGTAATGAAATCATATTTATGTAGGCAGGAGGGAAGCTCAATTGCCAGGAGAGTACTAAAGTCTACAAGTGTAAATACATACCAAATAAGTCAGCTTGACAAGATGCCAAGTTTGTTCAGCATAGTATGGCACTTTACTGCTGAAGTGCTCCTGCAGGAGGGAAACCAGGAAAATGTCAAAAAGGTCAATGGGTGAAATGTGTAGCTCCATCAGGAAACTATGCAAACAAGCTCACATCAGTAGGATTTAGCACTTTCTTGCTATGTGCCTGTTGGTCCCGTCACATTAAAATACAAGCATTTTGTTCCAGAGGTCTAAGTGTTACTCATCTAGAGCTCAGCACTGTCTTCACAAAACAGAGCAGAAGGCTCCACAATTTATAGGTGGAAGAGCTGATGTACTGAGTTTATCCACTTGAATGTTCTGGATTTCAAGCACAAACTCAGAGAAACAAACTTTTTTTCAGCTGGCAGTATTGACACCATGAGGGATGTGGTGGGGCAAGTGTGTGAGGATTTGTAAGACTTGTATGGTCAATATTTCACTCTGAAGGAGTTAAGAGAATAAAGGAAATTACAATATCTCCAAGCCTTGCTCTCAGGCCAGACTTTTCACAGACTCAGAGTCAAGGGAAAAAATACCCTCCAAAGGAAGAACAAATAGTACAAATATTTCTAGAGATGTTCAGAGTGGAAATCAGAATCATCACAATATTTAGACCCTGGATCAATCTTCCACAGAGGTTGCAAAAGGCAAGATTCTGAACAGCTGAAAGATGGAGCTGAGCCAAAAGTATTCAGCCTGTTAACAGCAAAAGTCTTGACTCATCTGGGAAGTCCTCTTCATCTCCCTGTTCCTACCAAGGTAACATCTGTTCTACTCTTT
>NW_008611613.1:59511-69455 GCF_000691845.1 Merops nubicus | reverse complement strand
GGGTGCAGCGGGTGGCTCCCCAAACCACAACCTCCACTCCTCATCCTCCTTACACACCTTTACACAGCTGGCTCTCCTGAGGATAATGCACTCTACAGTTTCCCTCGCTGGTGTGGCTTATGTTAATACTCCATTAACATTGCTAATCAGAGACAGGCTTCTGGCAGCATCTCCAGGGGATGAGCAAATGTTGTCCTATGCCTTTTAGTTTAGGAGATCAGACTTTCAGATGAAATCCATTCCCAACATCTCTGATTTCAGCAATTAAATGAAGCTGCAACATCTGGGAGCTGTTCAATGCTGGATGCATGTGGTTCCTTAGTGCTCCAAAATAAGGCCTTTTAAACCCCCTTTTATGCCAACCCTCAGATATGTGACATTTGGAACTTTAATTCACTTGGGAAATCAAAGGCTGCTAGAAAGATGAGATGGAATCAAATCAAAGATAAAAGGTACAGAAGGTCGTGAAGGTCTAAAAGTGCAGATGGCTTCATCCCAAGAGATGAAAACCTCAGCAGGGCAAACTTTAGTTACCAGAGATGAAAACCAAGACATTTGATGTGTGTCATCCATTAGAGCCTTGAGCAGGACCGCAGGGTGGCTTCTAATTGCAGGGTGGCTTCTAATTGCATGGTGGCTACTCTATTTCTTATTCCCCTGAAGTCCTGTCTTCTGGAGAAGTCTCTGGAAGGAGATCAACAGCCATTTCTGAGCTGACCCCACTGCCTTTGGGCACTGCTTTTCTCTCCTCTTCTGCAGCGTGTTCCTAGTTCTGCTTAACCCATCCATAAATCTAGATTTTAGTTTGATCTATTCCTTTTTACATTTCAGGAATACTTCCAAATCCTCTGTAGCTTTGCAAAAGAAGTCTGCTTTTACTTAGATTAAGTAGAATCAGGTACCGTAGATCTATTTGGTCTTGAGAAATAGTTGAGAAGTTCTAGCTGTGTAGGTAATAGGAGTACAACTGCTCATTAACACAATTTTCACGTCACCTCAGATTTTAGGTAGACTGCCATTCACCACAGGCTTCAGACAGTATAAAATTAATGTTTGTTAAACAGAGAAGGCAAAAGCAAAGGCTTACACAGTAAAAAATAACTTATTTTCCTTGGAAATAATAATAAATGGGGCAGAATGAAACACAAATATTGAAAGGAGATCTAATGCCTGTAAACCTCCCCAGCTCCCTCAGCAACACACAAGAGCTGAGCAGGAGGATGATGCAGTTAAACCAGTGAAATAGTGAGTCTGATCAGCAAATTTATGCTCTCAGTCAAACAGATGCATAAATCCATTCACTGGCCAAAGTGAGGATATGCTTCCTCTCTACTTTTCCCTTTTCTCTTCCCTCGCAGTCTCCCTACACCTCTTGACTTCTTGTCTGAATTGGAAGGCACTTCCATCTCAGGAAACAGTGCTTGCTGGGGATTCTCAGTGACACAGATACAAGAACAGCTCAGTTTTAACAAGCAGCTACTGACCAGTTACACAGTTACATCTCAAGCAAAGCCACTGCTTGCTTTTCCCCAAAAAGCCAACTCAATTTACAGAAAAAGGAGGACTCAGAAAAAAACAATCTACATCAGTATCTAAATGATTAAGTGGTATATGACTCACATCCATTTGGAAAGGCTTCTCCAAAGCCCTAGAGGCCTCACCAGAACCTATTTAGATGCACAGCTCAGACAGGCAGTAGCTGCAGGGTTTATTTCAAACACTTCAGGAGTGTGGTTTCCATGCCCACTCGTTTTACGGCTCTGAAATCCAATTTCAGCCAAGGATGTATCATAGAATCACTTAGGTTGGAAAAGACCTTTAAGATCATCAAGTCCAACGATTAACCTAGCTCTACCAAGTCTGCTGCTAAACCACATCCTAAGCATGCTCACTGAAGGTGGGGAACACAGTGTGCATGCATGCAAGGTCACTGTTTGGAAGTGATTTCTAATACATCAGCTCTTTGCTACAGCAATGTGCTTTGGAGCCATTAATTAACTTTCTGCTCTCTCCATCATTCATGTCTACTTAGAAGAACTGCAGATCTGAAAAAGCTATGTGTGAAGGGCTGAGATTTCTGTGGGATGTAGCCAAGCAGACCGTGGGCAGGTGCTATGAAAACTTCCTCATACAGTGCTTCAGTGCATCTCCATTGCATCCTACAACACAACACCCTCTTCCTCTGCTAGACTTAGTTCAACTGCCTCCCCCCAAAAACTGCTGCCACCAGGACATCTCAAATCTCAGTTCCACAGGTTTTGACTATCCAGTCTCACGTTCTACCTTAGGAGATAATACCAATGAACAGAAGATGAATAAAAGTGCAACAACAACAACAAAATGCCTGTTGCTCTTTGACATAAATTGTAATCTCTTTATTCCTTATTCAAATGTTATAATCGGCCTATTTATGAATTTCTACCTTCTTGGACTGGAGCTTGTTTGCAAGTAGTTTAATACATATCCTCCACATTTAGTGCCAGAGCATGAGTGAACAGCTAGCTCACAGATACAGCAACTCTCTCCTGCCTAGGTAGAAGGTTAATTGCCTTGAGCGAGGACTGAGACCCAAGAACTAAAGATGATGTGTTCCTCCTGTGCCGTTCTGCAATATTACTTATTCTGCAATTCACTTCTGCTTTGTTTCAGCAGCTTCCCTCACTGAATCATCAGAGAACAAAATTGCTTCAAAATAATAACCAGCTACGTGGAGGGTTATTTGGAGAGGGAAAGGGCAGAGTTTTACACTAGATTTACGTAACTCTCAACTCACACATTTCATTTGCAGAGCAAAGAGCACCTACACCTCTTTCTTCAGAACCAGCACCTCGGGAGCCCACCCTCTCAACCTGACCTCTGCTTCCTCTCTTTTCAGATGAAACACCCTCCCTTATGTAACAAAGATATCACTGCAATACTTTCAGCTCAGGAAGGGAATTTTTCCAGGTTAAGAACAGTAATGAATGGATTTTAGGCAAACTCAGGTACCATATACCCCACTGAATATTGTGGGGCTGTTGCAAGTTAGTACTTCTGAAACCCATGATAGACTAGACCTGTCAAAGCATATAACATCTCTAGCTTTGACTAACATCATTGCACACTCTGAAGCAGCTCTATCCAGCAGATAGAAAGTACATTTGTAAGATTTCCATTGCACTTGTCTCTCTCTTTCATGCACACAAACTAATCTTAAAGTACAGATTAATATTTAAACAATGAGGGCTACAAATACCTTCCAACCTTCCTGGACAAGAAAGTTCTTGCATGGAAAAACAGAGTGGGGAAAATGCTCAAGGGGAAAAAAAAAAAAACCCTCTTTTCAAATGGGAATTTACTTTTCATTTCCGCTGTCTTTGATATAACCAGGATTAACTGCATTTCATCCCCTTCTAAAGGACACGTTGGGTTCCCAGCTGTTTTTCCACTATCAATCCCTGGAGAACAAAGCTTAGGAAGTTAAATGAGTTTGGGAATCTCATCTTCGCATTTAATTAATTTGAAACGAACGTATGCTAATGACAGCACCAAAGCAAGATTGCCAAAATTTTCCCTCTCTGCAAAGAGCTTGGGATCTCACCAACAGCTTTAACTCTTACTCGCTGCAGCTACTGCCAAAACTTTGGGGTGCAATAGTGTCTGAAGGGTTCAGGAGTCATCATCTCCGTATGCCCATGGAGACATCTTGCCTACCTCCACTCCAAACAGAGAAGGGACCTAGTAAGCCCTGTCCTGCTGGCTTGCAGAGTCCCTGCAAGAACAACAGTCAAGCTGAACTGCTGTTTCCCTGTTTGGAGCCATACTTCCAGCTCTTCCTCTTTGTTTTATATTAATTACAAAACAACAAAAGCACTTCAAATCTCTCATGTGGAAAAAAATGACCAAAACAAGTCTGATGATCTTATTTTCCTACCATTAGCCTCACTCATGGGTGGCAGCACTGGTGGCATCGTAGCAGGTTATTGCTTTATTGTTTTTTAAAAGCAGAGAGTAAGACTGAGACAACGACATGAGTGTTAGGTTGCTTCTGGTGCTGACAAGGTAAGCTATGGCAAGAATGAGTTTTGGGCCAGGGACACCAAAAAGATGTATCTGGAGCTGGAGGCTGTTAAATCTGAGAACAGCTGATTTTATCAGAGAGCTTACAGGGGTCGGCGAAGTCATTCTGCAGAAACCACACTATCCCTGTCAGAAGTAAAAGCTCAGCTCAAATGGTGATAGAGAAATGGCTGAGGATAGAGGGCAAGAAAGTGGACTGAATTTGCTGATATTCAAAGGAGATTCACTTATAGTCACTCCTGCTAGATGGAAAAGAGAACACAAAGCCAGATTAGCACTGGAAATTAAATCAAATAAGAAGAGACGGTAATGTGGGAGTTGGGATTTGTACACATCAAACTATGTCAAAGGTCTTCAGGAGAGACCTGATGGACTCTGAAGGGGAATGAATGAGTTTAAGCAGAGCAGTTCACACTGTCCTAATTCACTGGGAAACATTCAGCCACTACAGCTCTGATTGGCCTCTCTCATTCTGAGTCTACAGCTTTACAGGAATCAGGCTCAGGGCATCTGCCCCAGCAGTATCTCCTTACTTCCCTGCAGAGCTTCTGCCTCCAGTCTCCTCCAGGCCCCTACTTTGTCCATCCTCTCAGAGCAAGTGTAAATACAGAGCATGCTTTGCTGTCCTACAGAGGAAGGCGCTTGCTGCCAAAATGACAAGGCTCAGCACAGGAGCTTGGGTTACAGAGGTAAAGATGGCCACAGATAGGAAAGAGGAGAACTAATTCATCAAACAAGCTTTGATACTCACCAGCTCTGGCCCCTGTGTCTGGTTATGTCATCAAAGAGCTAGATACTTGCATATATATATATATATATACAAACACAGGCTGAAACCATAAACATTTTAAAAAAAAACCATGCCCAAAGGAGCCTTTTGATCAGTTAGGACCTAAGGCATAAGCACCAGCCTGACTATGATCTACCTTTGCTTGTGCAGGTAACCAGCCTGCAGTCTGAGGTTAACCTTAGAGTGTCTTTACAGATGGGGAAAGCAATTACCTCATTTAAATTAAGCAAAGATTCCTATAGCTGCTGTTGTGGAATCGCTTCCCGTCTGTAATTGAGCACCGGCATATTTACATGGGGGCTTTTGTGGTTGGGAGTAAGTCATTTGCAAGATCTTTTTACTGCTTGCAAGGGAATCTATGAGAAAGGATGAGGCAGAATGTCTTGGAATGCAAAGTACTGAGCTGGATTTTAACCACTGCACAACAGCAAATGGGTTATGCTTGGCTGTTTACTATTCAGCTGGTAGCAATAAAACAGCGCTTGGCTTATGCCTTTACAGAGCCAAGTTCTTTATCTTGAAAGAACAATAGTGAAAAAAGGCTTGTAAAGGAAGAAGGCAGCTTTCTGAAAAGTCCCCTTAAGACTGCTTCAGAGCTGAATGTGGGAGACTTAACTCCTACTCCTCCAGCCCCTGCGGTGGCAGGTCTCCCACCTCCCCAGCAAACCCAGGGTCAGAAAAGCTACAGTTCAGCCTTGGCTCTGGTTAGAGAGAGAAGCATGAACTCGCCATTTACAGCTCCTCATCTTGAGGGTCAGGAAGACAACCTCAGCTGCTCCCCAGTAAAGTTCAGAGGAGGAGCCTTTCCAAGTGGTAACGGTGCACAGTTTTGCCTCTGTGTCCTGGGAGCTTCCCACCAACGTCTGCAGAAGCACCTGCCTGCATCCTCGGCAGCACCGCTATCTGGAAGGATGATGGTCACCCAGAGGCTCCTAATCTTAGCATCCACTTAAGGCAGAGAAGAGACAGGCCTCAACAGCAATGAATAGAAAAGGCTTCTTAAGTAAGACTGATGGGCACAGACAGATCCTCTGGTGCTCTGCTTCGCCAGCTCCCAGATCTGTATCAGCATCATACATTATGTGGTCTTTTTACTCCTTGGCTAGGGACACAGTCATGGTTCAGTGTTTTAATTAGCCCACTCCAGGCTATCTTAGCCATAAAGGCTCACAGAGAGAAGGATAAACACTATGCAGAAATCATGTCAATTTATAAAATATTCAATTAAAGAAAACAAACAGTATAAACTAAGATCATCAGAGCTAGATGACAGGGAAACCATCCTGCTGGGAGTCAGCTGCCTCTGGCCTCGGGCAGGCTAACATATTACTCCTCTGCACTTCTTGCACCAGAAGGGGTCAGGGAGAATAGGACCATCTGGGAGCTGAAGTCACAGAATAGGTCCTCCAGCAAGTGGTTTTGGCAGCTCAGTCCAGAGCCCCATCATCCCCTCAGGAATCAAACCATTTTTCTTTGTCTCAAGTTTTCTTTAAAGCAAGGAGATGTACAGTCCATCCCAAACTTCATTTAACGTGCAGCAAAAATTCTCTTTCATTAAAGCCTAGTCCCACCATTTGCAGTTCAGATATCTGCAAAATATTGAAGCATAAAGCTGACTTTCTGAGGCTGCTCTTGCACCCACACCAAACCAAGACTCTCGAGCCCTGCTGAGGAAGGGCTGTTTTCTAACAGGGTGTGTGAAAAGGGAGAAGGGATGCTGGGAATGAGAGCAGCAGCATGTTCTGCCCCCAAGGTTGGGCACACAGCTGCAGGAGCAGCAGCTACATTCATGGTTGGATCTCATAAAGGAAATGAGGAGTGCAGAAAATCACAGCATTTAGGGATGGAAAGGGCCATTTGCTCTCTCCTAGCCCACCGGTGACAGATCGCTCCCTTACGCTTTGTCCTGTGTTTAATGGCTCAAGCAGCCAGGGCTTCTGTTTACTTCCCCAGGGAATGACTCTACAGCTTCAGGAGTCTTCACGGGAGGAAATCTTAGGGCCAAACACAGGCATTGCCTCTAACTAAATGGGGTGGAAAGCAGAGAAGAGAGTAAACATTGCCTGCAGACTGCGCTGCCTCTCTGGAGTCCTTGGGGCAGACTTGCATCAGGCCTTCCACCATCAGTGTCCTGATGGTCCTTTTTCACCCGTGTGAGTCCCAGCCAAGGGCTCAGCATCTGGGCTCTGGGGACTCAGCTCCTGTGAGAATAGAGCCCCTCTGTGAGCACCCCAGGCAGCGACAAAGCAGCAAGCAGAGAGCTGCCAGTGCTGCTGACCCTTGGCATTTCTTCTGCACCTTTCTCCAGCCTTTCCCTGCAGGGCCAGTGCTGCTTTCAGAGAGGGAAAGGAAGTAGTGACCCTGTGAGTATTACAAACTGCAAAGCCTCTCTCTGGGGAACAGAGGGACAGGACCTCTCTGGCCTCAGGAAACCGCACGTTGTGTTAGTAGCTGAGATTCTCATTACCTCCAATGGAAGCTGTGATTTGTTTCTTAGTTCTCACTTCTCTTGGTACACAGTTGCCTGTCCTTTAAAGGCAGCTTTTCCTAGGAGCTCTGGCCTCAAAGATTCCTTTTTCTTCATGTGTGAATTACAGAAGTCACAAACACCTCTGACATGGTGCATGATTCCTCATTCAAATGCAGACTAGCTGAGGGGGAAAACAAGTCTTTAGATCTACAGCATCCCCTGGGGATATCCACACAGGACACACGTGTGCCAGTGGTAAGCCAAACTAGACACTGGATGTCACCAGCACTCCACTGGAAATGCAGAGGATGGAGCAGGTATCTGGCAATAAAAACCTCCTCTCTTAAAGCAAGCAGTCTGGTTAGCTAAAAGAAGTGTTGGCTGGGCATGAATTAACAAGAGTCATCTAACTTGTCATAGAGCCAGAATAAATCCAGCAGAAGACACTCAGGTGAGGTGGTGAGGGAAAAGCAAGGCCAAAGATGGTGGAAGAATCTCTCAAATATCCAAGAGTCCACAAGCCTTAAGAATGACCAAAGAAAATAGGTGGTGGGACACAGGAGTCTATCCCATCTTGCAAACCCTGCATACCAGCACTCCTTCAGGACACTCCAGAAGGGAAAGCTTGTCAGTACAAGTGAGAAATACCTGCCAAAAGAATTTGTCATCTTCCAATGAAGAAAGCCTACTGATGCACATCAGCACCAGGACTTCCATACTCACAGAAGTCTTTTGCTCTTCTGTGAGTCTGTGCCTCAAGGCCCTGTGCCAGTGTAAGAAAAAGGTAACCTTGACAAGATTTCAGCCTGCCTCTGCTCACATCTCAGCAGGGGAGAAGAGGAGAAGATTTTGGGCAAAGCCCCAGCTCACTCTCAATGACATCCATGCACAGGCAAGGTGCTTGAGAAGAAGAGGATGTAACCTGTATACATCAGACCAGTTGTTCAATCCACAGCAGCATATTCAAACTGTTTCAGATGCTTTCTGGAAGGGTTCCCACTTCCCTAACACGTGTTGCACTGTTGATCTGGTTGCTTCCAACAGAAATGCCTGGGATTACAGTGTGTGGCATCCTAGGTAGACATGATCCACACTGGGCTGCCAGATCTAGTGCTCCTGGACAGGTACAAAAGCATGGATCTTCTCAATGCCCAGTTAGACTGCAGGCAGCTCCCTCTCATCAGAGATGCCAGAGAGCTTAATGTCACAAAATGTTGTGTAAAAACAGGGATTCACACCTTTGTGTGTGTGTGCACTGACAACATTTCCTTCTGGTTGGAAAGAAACAGCTCAACTGCCCATCATAGACTCAGCCCTGCCAACAACCAGAGCAGAGTCCCTCAGGAGTGGGCTGTGTTTTGGCAGCAAAAGATGAGATTTTCATCCACACCTCCCTCCCAGCTCAGCAGCAAAGATCTGGGTGGGGGCTGTGAAATACAACACAAAGCTCAGGATGACTGTGACTTTATTCACAGTTTGGGAGGTGAAGGCTCCCACCACACTTTTCCTGATGTGAAAGGCCTCCTACCTGGCTGCATAATTATGTTTCTGTGTCCAGCTGCTTTGTTTGGTTGCTTGTTTTAAGCTCTCCTCTCTTTAATACCCAGCTTTGCTGGAGTGCCAAGGGAGACAGGCACTTGAACTGACTGCCACCCTGCTCTCTCTCTCCACGAACAAAAGCATGGGAGTGCTTCACTGACCTTCTAAATACAGAAGCTTCAAATTAAATTATAACATTGCTGATAATCAGCAGACCAAGGATTAAACTGATTGGGGCCCTGCCAGACCAGATTTAGCTTTCATTAAGTTCTACCCACAAATCAGACCTGCCCATTCTCTTGCTCTCGAAGTTACAACGTGCACAGAGGGAGAGCAAAAAGCAAAGTACTTTACTGTTTAAAATTCTAATCCTTTCAAGGTCTGGAAATACCTGGGGTCTAGCTACCATGCCGTCTACCCAGCATTAGAAGTAAAAACCTGAAAGCAAGTCATTTACATGGGGGTTTAAGAGGGATGTAGAGAAACTACAAGAGCAGGGATGTAATCAGTAGTACAGAGAAAGTCTGAAAGGAGCTTGTCGATCCCTATGAAATAGAGCAAGAAGCTTATTTAATTTTTTTTTTTTCCTCCTGTGTGTAAATTTCCTAAACAGCTGACCTAAATGAGTTCTTACCATGATCAGATAGCCTAGGACAACAGAGTAATCCTTCTAATAGGATTACAGGCTGTGCTAAAGGAGACTTCAGGCTTTTCCGCTCCGCATTGTAATAGGTACACACACACACAGATCTGTGACTGGTACCTGCAGACCTGGCACCTTCCCCATTCCCCATTTATCCCCCTCATTACCCTTTCTCATCTCAGTTCTTCGTTTCTCTACAGTTGCTATATAGTAGTTACCAATATTACACTGAGAAAGGGGGAGGGAATAAATCAAAGAGGTGAAATCATAACACTGGACAGATGGAAGTGTGGGGAAATGAGCATCTGAAAAGGCTGGTTTGGGGGAGGGTTCCAGGGGGACTGGTATTGCCCAGTACCAGTCAGCCTTCCCAGAGCTGTTCAGCAAGGCAGCATAAGATTTGCAGGCAACACCAAAGCTGGTGGAACAGCATGTAGTTTTCA
>NW_008611613.1:52016-59498 GCF_000691845.1 Merops nubicus | reverse complement strand
GCAGGAGGTCCCACAGGGCTTTGCAGACTTCCTGGTATGCTGGACCCACACAAACCAAACACCTTAATAGAGGCAAACACAGAGGTATGCATCAGGGAACAAACAAAGTAGGGCAGACCTGCCTTCCAACTGTGGGTGGAAAGCTGCAGGGAAGTGTGAAGGAGTCTCTGCAGTGAGAACTCGAGAAGAAAGCAACACACACACACACACAAAGGGGAGTTATTTCCCAATAAAGAAGTAACTCTGTGAGCTCCCAGAGAAGGATCTAGGCAGCAGTGTCTAATGCAGTCTTTAGTTCCATGCAAAGGGCTGAAGAAGGTGGCTTGTAACTTCAGACTCTGTGAGTGAGACCGATGTTAGTGTGCTGATAATAGCTTTCACAAATAGGTTTTTCAAAGGTTGCTAAGAAGCACTTCGAGATGGTACTGGAGAGAATTACAAAAACCAGATGCAGTGGGTAAAATGCCTTGCTGTGAGGGACTAAGAGGAGCTCAACTCATTTTATCAAAGAAGATAGTTGTGGGGGATAGCAACTTCATAACTTCCAGCAGCAAAGATCTCAAATATTAGGGAGGTTTCTGCTCCTAGAAAGAACTAACAGCAGCAGAAAGGTAAAGCCAGAAGAACCTAAATGGGAAATCAAGCATACATTTGCAAGAATAGGGTATAAAAAAAGAATGAACCTGGTCTTGTCTCTCTCATTTTTTTTTTCTTCTCCTTTTTATACCTTTGAATTAAAACTTGGAAGACACTTGAAATTGTCCCTGGGAGGCATCCTTCAGCCACATTCCTGCATTAAATGCAGGAGGAAGCAAATAAAATGCACTGCCCTGCAATATTCCAGAGCACAGCCTGTCTCTGTTGCAGGATGACTCTGTCCTGCCTGCCGTTCCCTGGGGATGCTGGGAACAGCTAATCTACCAGTCAAAAGAATGCCCCAACAAAACACCTTAAAAAAACAAATGTCTCTTCACGTGTTCATGGGCAGGCATGGAGCAAACCAGCCTCTTTTGAACGTGTAGAGATCTGCATCTGAGAACACACCCCTCAACACAGACCACCACTTATGTTTATGGCTTTGGGCAGGTGTTCCAGGTCTACTCCTAGTCCTGAAGGAGCACTGAAGTGACAACTCTTCATAGTGCTGAAGACTCACTTGAAGATCTAGGTTAGTTCACAATACAGTGCTCCTTATATTAGGCTCTTTCTGGCAGCACACATGCCAGTGTACCAAGAACATGTGCTCATCAACCATACCATCTCCACAGGACCCTCTGCCCAGCTCCTAGATACCACCACCTCACCCAAGGGATGAGCTCAGCTTGTCACCTACATATCAAAACTAGTTCTACAGAAAGGCTGATTTAATTTCATTTATTTTTAAAACACAAATTGATGAAATGCCTCAGAATACACACTGCAATTCCTTCAGCATCATGGGCTACACTTACCAGGAACCAAACTGAGATGTCACAGCAAAGGGCTGTTGAATGGGGAGTTAATCCCCAAACCAACAGGAAAGAGAAAGAGGTTTGAAAGATTTAGAAGTAACTTGTTGCTTTGCATGGAAAGAAGCTGCTGGAGCCCTGGGTCAGCAGTTCTCCTGTGCATATGATTGAGTAGGTGACATAATATAGATGGCTGTGGCTGCAAATTAATTGATGCTGCATCCCTTCTAAACGTGGACTCTCTGGACAAAGCATCATGCCCTCAGTGGCCAAGAACTGCTGAAATATTTGTAAGAATGAGATATTACATTGGACTAATTGAAACAGAGGATTGATTCCATCACTTCCTCCACTCTCCTCCCTCCCCCCAAAATAGGAAAGCTGCCTCAAAAGAAGGAAGCAAAATTTTTCTGTTTCCACTTTAACACTAAATGTTATTTTGAAATGAGAATTAATTTCACTGTTTGGAAGTATCTAATCCCCATGGGCTGCACAGCTTCATGAGGTGTGTCTGTAATACAGACTACAACCAAGACAAAGCTAGTACCCTTCAGCTCCCCTGCAGAACCAGAGAGCCCCTCCAGCAGCAGGAGTATACTAACAGAATTACTTTTGAAGGGGAAGATGGGATGAAGGCATCAGATCCATCTCCATTAAAGACACTCAGATAATTGAGGTTTACCCTAAAAACTTACACAGCAGTGGAAAGCTTGGTCCTGAAGCTGATTCATGCTTTGGGAAGGGGAAACAGAGCAAGAGGAGATTCATCAGTGCCAAGAGAAAAAAGCACTGCTGGAGAACTCTCCTTTCCTCAGCCCATCTCCTAGATGAACCAAGGGTCTAACTAAGATGGAAATGGCACAGGAATACCTGCAGGGCTCTAGGCCTTTCTGGTACAGTTCATCATGATGAGGGGATGGGGGAGAGGCTGGGGGAGCTGCAGTGATAACTAATCCAGGAAGGAGGAAGTGAAGAAAGCCAAAAATGAGTGAGGTGCTGAATGAATAAAATCCAGGCAGTAGGAGGAGCTTTTCTGTATGCACTTAGTTTGGTCCAACATCCTAAGTCACATCTCCCTGAGATGATCCCAACATAATGTACCTCCTCAGCACAACAGACCTGAGATCTCCAGCCATCTATCCCCTGTCTAACCAGCCAGGCATCCCCATGCTTAGCAGCACCTTCTTGCACACACAACCCATGTCTCTCTTAGGTCTCCAGACTAGTAATGAAAATGCATATAATATAATGTGTAAGACAAGATATTTTATGATTTTATTAATAATGAAAAAGGAATCTAATCTGTCTTCTTCCTCCTACCCCGCTCTCCCCAGCACAGCCATGGGCTGCCTTGCATTGTGCATGTGGGGAGCATCATACAGGCTGGCCAAAGAACACCAGCTCCACCTTCCCTGGTGTGTTTGAATCTAGGCAAGAGAGCATCTCTCACCTTGGACCTTGCTCACTTCCAAAGAGCTGTTTTTCATCCTTTAGACAGAGAACTGCAGCCAGTTTCTTCACCAGTTGTCCAATAGCTATGACAGGGTAGGGAAACGGGATATTTTTGTTCATGGACTAAGGACAAAGTAACAAGTGCTGCTGCCCAGGGTCTAATGCACAGTAGGGTCCCCACACCAGGCTGCATGAACTGCTTATGTCCATCCCCTGCATGGTAGTAACTGTTGTGGCATGTGCACTCAGGAATAAGTAACACCCCTCTTGTAGCTCTAATTTTGCCCACCAGCTCTTAGCGTCATGAGCCACTACTCAGAGCTAAATGAAGGTTTAACCTGTGCTTGTTAACAAACAAAAGGTTTTGGAATGATCCCACCACCTCCTCATCAATGGCAATGGCTAAACTTAGAACAAGGAATGGTTTGATCTTATTCCTTTGCTGGCCCCTCTGAGTAACGGGGGAAGAGGTTTGGTACCCTCTCACCTACATGATCATTATTAATCCATTCCCAACCCAGACCTGCCCCTCTTCCTCATTCCCAAGCTTCTCCCATCGCCAGCCAAGCACCCTTTCCAGTGAGCAGCACTTGCTCTGCAACAAGGTTCCAGGACAAACCTGCTCCTTTTCCAGCCCTAAGCCCCATGGCCCTTCCTGGCAGCTCCCATCAGCAGCAGGACAATTGCAGAGAGGGTTATTATTAAAACATCCCTTTCCCCATTGTCTGGGGCTCTGCCACAGCTCCAAGGCACACAAAAGCTGCTGGGTGCGAGAGTGACAGTGCTCTGTGAAAAGCTCTCCCCTCTCCGCTGTGTGACAGGTCACACGTCCAGCAGCGCCAGCTCTTCAATAGCAACGTGGAGAAGTTTTCAAGGCATTTGTTTATCGCAGCCGTGTGCCACCATTTGATTGCCTGAAAAGCCCAGGAGGGCACCTAAACACAGTATCTCCCAGAGAGTGACAGTCAGGGCAGTCGTCACTTGGTATTAAGCAGACACGTTCAATACGGATGGAAAAGACTACAAAAGAAGCATTAAAGCAGCACTTACATCCCTCTCTTACCCCGCTGCCTCTTTCAGCTTCTCAGCCTCTTGTTAAGGGCTGCCACAGGGGTTTGTATCACAAATGAGCAGCATGAACAAACACAGGCAGAGAGCAGCTCCTGCTCCCCCAGCTTGCTGCCAGCATGAAAAGTCTCCAGAGCAGCACAGGGCAATGGGGTAGAGCTCCTGGCACCCTTGCATCAGCCTGAGACCTCCCCCTTTCCCTAAAGTTGGTGATAAAACATGGTGAAGGCAGTTTCTTAATGCAAGGGAGGAAGAACATTATTGTAAATTTGCTTTTGGGTTTCTCATACAGTTCTGCAAACGCACCACTTCCCAGCTGTTCATGCTGGGAAAGATATCATGATGGTCTCACCTTCCATGGGTTTGCTTTCAAGTACAGCTTTAAAGTTGGTTGAAATCTTTTAAAGCTCAGCCAGCCCCTCCTGAGAGCTGTCCACCCACCAACTTAATATTATTTTCCAAAAGAAACCAAAACCAGAAACATGACTTTATACAATGTTTGAGGTTTCCCCCTCCTCCTCTACTGCTTAGATGGGGAGGCAAACCCCAGAAAATTCTGAACCATCCAAATAAAAACCACATTCCTCATATGAATGCTCCAAGACCGTTTAAAGCAATGAAAAATTCCTCTTGTTCAAAACCTACAAACTGTCAAAACTCCTCACAGAGCCATTTTGACAAATTCAAACTATAAAACCTGTAAGGTTCACTGCCCATTAATATTCTTGGAGGATTCCTTCCTCTGTTTGATTGTCACCAAAAGCAAACATCAGTTCTTCCCGACATTCTTATGCCTTGTAATGAACAAAAAACTAAGTCAGAAAAATAATCAAAATACCCAAGGATCTTTCAAATGAGCACTCAGCCTACCTATAACTGGATGGCCTGAGTTCCTCATGGTTCCAAACAACTCCATACAGGTAAACAAAATGTATTTTGACTCTGTTTTGCACAACCAATTTTGCACCCAGTGAAATAGAGCTTATGAGGTCATCTCCCTCTCCAGCTTTCAGCATTACACATCTAGGCTTGTCCCATCAAAATGGACAGGGAACTAACATCTGGGTAGCATGGTTGCTGAGATCCCTCATAGGGATCCTCACACCCAGGCTGTCTGGGTAAGGAAATACCAGCAACACCCAGCAAGTCCTACCAGCCAATCCTATCCCACGAGCTCACCTCATGGGATCCTGCTTTGTGCACAGCCCTGTTACATCACCTGGAAATATTTATGGAGGAGAACAGCATTTTTTCCATATGCCGTGAGGCACTGTGAAGCTCTATGGTTTGCACTTGTATTTTTAGTCAGTGTGGATGGCTGCAAGCTGGACCAGAAGTACCACATGTCCCTCCTTACCCAATGCCCTGTGCTTCACAGTCAGATCTGGTTGACAGCGTTAAACAATGACATAGATCAGCGAGGCTCTGCACTCCTGTGCAAATACATCAATACATGTACAGCTGAGACAAGGGAGTGCAGGGACACAAATATATACGATTAGACTCCCATTGGCTTGAAAGTTTCCCTGCCTTCTGGGCTGCATCCTGCCAGCGAAGTTGAAGCAACAGATATATATTCTGTCAGGGCTTTGATATATTAAAAAAGGGAGGTGTCTGAGTCCACTCTAATCCTCTTCATGTGACTCATTTTTAACCAGGCTTGCTCACAGAAGCCATCCCAAGGACACCTCCTCCAGCTGAGTAGGGGGACTGACATGTCCGCAATGCACCAGTGACTGAAAAGTGAGAGAATTGTGCAGGAAAAGACCTTTTTCTCTCTCTCTCCTCTCCTGAGCATTGAGTATGACTAACTGCTGCCACTGCAGCTCCAATCCAACTGTGCAAGCACCAGTCCCTGTGCTAGCTGGAGAGAGTCACTGCCTGGACGCTGCAGGAACAAATGGAAATTTCACCTGGAAGAGAAGTGCATAAATAAAAACGATAAAAAGTTTCAGGACTCTTGGAACGTGCATAATGTGCTTTATCAGAGATATCAGCTCCTGTGCTTAAACACTGCCAGTGGCTGCCAGGGAAAGAAAAATAAAAGGTCTTTTAAAAAATTATTACCCTGTCACTTAAGTCAACAGCAGTGATACCATGATAGAAGCCAGCAGTTATGTCACATTGTTTTATCACTATAATTACATCAAGAACACAGTAACTGTCTGTGAGAGATAAGATGAGGGAAGCAGCTCTTCTAAAGCTTCCTGTTCACAGCATTGGGATTTGCAGATTGGTTTCAGGCTTGGACATAACATTCAATTACTGTCCTTGAGATCTGAAGAGCCATGTCACCAAGAGAAGACAACCAGAGGGCTCCTCTGACTTGTCCTGCTGCAGGTGGGTCTGTAGGAGTTATCAAGGTCAGCCCTTAGAATCTCAAAGGATCATTAAGAACCAGATTAATGACAGTTGACCTCCGGAGACTCCTTGGGCTTCACAGGCAGCCCAGGCTCCTGAGTGCCCACAGCAGGGTGGCATAGACACTCTCCCAAGGTGGTCGAGCAGCACATGTAGCTAAATGTGCTGAGCAGGAATCAACCTCTCCCCATGCAGAAGAGATGCACCTGAGACTACACCCATTTTGTAGGTCAAGAGAGGACTTGGTGTGAACAAGAAAAGCAATTCTGTGCAGCTCGTAGAGCCGCAGGGAAAAGCACTGAAAGCTTTTCTCCTGACCCCAAAATGACCTGTAGTCCTATACCTCACACACGTGCACCCAAACCTCTCTTACACCATGCAGGCGCCCAGTGGCATAACCCCTGCAGACCCCCTGAACTCCCCAAACAACCTGACCTCCTCCAAACACTTCCTTCAGGGGTGTAAATCCCTAATGCATCACGAGGCTGTCACTATTTGCAGTTTTCTCATCCCATCTTTCCCCTTTTTTTGGGAATTCACTGCAATGGGGTTCCTTCAGAAACCTAGCAAACTCCCTGCTCCTATATCATGCTGACAACTCATCTGTTTTTATCCCTCTTTCCCATGGATCCCTCCATTTACTGGAAATTGTTCTGAGGCACCGTGGCATACAGCACGCAGCACAGTGGAGCCTGGAAAGCTGCAATTGCTACAGCTTTTAGTTGTCAAGTGAGACTGTGAAAACAAATAGTAAAAACGAGTTTCAGAGAGTAAATAGTAGTGTGGATTATTTTTTTTTTTTAAATACTAGAAGACAAGATAGGTCACAGACTACTGTAAAAAGAGAGAAGCTGCCAGACTGGACCAAAATCTGTTTTCCTACCACTCCCCTCACTCAGAAATTCATGGAATCATGCAGTTGTTAGGTGTTCCCACACTTGGACAAACAGGATTGAGGCAACGAATACATACAAGACTGTCCTCCTGCATTCTGATCAGCAAGTGTGTTTTGATTGCAGTTTGTTGTCCTGTGCACATAGCAAGAAAAAAACCCAAACAACTCACAACAGTACTACCCTTTTCACCCCAAAGCCTCTGCTTTTCAGGGCTGGGAGGAGGTTGCCCTGCAGAGTAAAACACACAGACAGTGACA
>NW_008611613.1:25542-51985 GCF_000691845.1 Merops nubicus | reverse complement strand
GGAGCAGTGATGGAAGTAAGCACAAGCTGGGGTGGACTAGGGTGACACCTAACTCGCCTCCTACAGAAGATGCTGGTCACCTTTCAGTACTTCATTACTATTAATCTAGGCTGCAAAGAAGCCCCAAGGGAACTTCAGTGCTGTGGAAGATGGACACAGGGACCATCTTGCTTGCCAGACATAATGCAGAGGAAGATGGTACTGAGGAAACCAAACATGTTTACCACCCTTTCCACAAGAGTTTGGAATAAAATATCCTCGTCTGAAGTGAAGAGCAACAGTGCTGTTAAGGATGATCTGTCATGCCACAGGACTTTATCACAGTAATTACATCAGCAGCAGGTTTACCATTAAAAAAAAAAAAAGAAGATTACAAGAAGCAATCCACCAAAACAGCGGCGATGTCACAGCTGAGAGATATTCAGAGAAGAGAAATGCATTACAGGGGAGCAGTTGAGAACAAATTCAGCCTGGAAAGGGCTCCGTGTTGCTAGATTGTGTTTAGTGCCCCGTTAAGCATGTCTGCAAGCCCCAGATTCCATTTGCATCCACATGTGCACTTTTGCTAATTACGCAAATGAATTTCCAGAGGGCTTTCAGAAAAACACGGAAGCACCCAGAGATTTTTCTAGATTCCCAAAGAAATTAGGCTAATCAAAATCTCTGACAGCTACACAGGCTGGAACTGTCATGCATCAAGACAGGGCTGTGCTTTCACATCCCTTGACGCCTCAGCTTAGCAGCACAGCCATCAGACTGAATGCTTGACCTGCCAGCAGCTCAGGGAAGGGACCTCTGTTGTTTTAAAGCCTTGTGGAAGCACACAAGGGATGCTGAGCCAGGATCTCGAATTGAGCTGGTTCCCAGTATGGCAGGAGGAGGCATCAGTGAGACAACATGCTTTCCTGCCTGCAGCACAAGGGTCCTACATCACTGAAACAAAATTACCTTTCTTTTTCTCTTTGACTCAGCAATTTCTTAAGGGGGAGAATCACACAGCCCTTCTGAGATGAAATGAAGGTCATTACAGCCAATCCAGCAGTAAGCTCACAGCAGCAATATCATTTAAGGCTATTTCCTCTGCCCTGGAGCCACCCTGGTGTCTTGCTCATCATGGAAACCTCTTCCACTCACTTTATCTGACCTGCCAGGCATGGGCTGAAGGAGTCAAACGTTGGAGAGAGATTTGAACAGAATGGCAAGCGAGAAAAACCACATGGATCATGATGATGCAAAGGGGACGTAGAGCAGGGTAATGCAGAGGGAAGGAACATTTAAGGCAGCACAGCTTGCTACAGGCTGATGCAGGCACTGAGGCTTTCTACTTGACAAAGTCAGGCTCTGCAAAACCACTGCACATTACAAAGAGCTTCACAAACTTGGGTATTTCCACACTTTCACTGAGACCTAGCCATGGTGTGCCTTAGGAGGTCACCAAGCACAACTGAGCAAGAGCAGGATGAGAGAGCATGAATCACTGTCCTCACAAGGAGCTACCTATTCATACAGGTCATGGTGACAGTTGTTTGCAGGGCATGCTCTGTGTCCTCTTTGGACAGAAGGGCACAGAATGACGATCTGAGTGAAACAGGCTGTTGACTTTTCTGAGGCCTGGATAAAACTGCCATACAACCTACAACAAATCATCAGCCTAGTAATAAACGTTCCCCTCTATTCTCTATGCAGACCTTGATCTTTCTCTTCTAATCGACTCTAAACTGAACACATCAGCTACCAGACTCCAGTCTCACCTGCTGGCTGCTGTCACCATGGATCCTTTCCAGACCAGCTCCAGGCTGTAGTACAATACAAAGAAAACACCCATTTTGGGGGTAATTGTCCTGTTATTGTGGCAGATGGGTACACTCACCGACCTCTGGCTTGATATTTCCATGGTATTTCTAAACACTGGTCAGCCAAGGATGTCCAGGAAAGTTCTCTGCTGGGGGATACATCCTAATCAGAGCTACAAAGATCCAGCCCCTCTGATCTTCAAGGTACTCTACCTCAGTGCCTAAAGAGAGCTCAGGGTGTGCAGATGTTGACACTCACTTTTGCAAGCTGCAGCTGGAAGGCACACAAACATGGTGTTCATGTGTGAGTACAAAAATCAGCAAACTGAAAGCAGAGCCAGGGCCCAGGGAAAAAGAGCCCAAGAGCCAATTCATCCTCTCAATGGGAAGTCTTTGTTCGTGCTATTCCAGGCAACGCTTTAATGGTTATGAGAAAGTCCTTCAAATAAAAGTTATTGCCTTCCCAGCAATAACTTTTAAGTGCTCAGAGAAACTGGTAGAAAAAGTGGCAGATTAGGAATGGAGTCAGGACAGGTGGGAGGGAAGTTTTAGGAACAATCTCCAAAAGACAAATACACTGGTTTTGTTGTTGCGCAACTTCCTGTTTTAAAAATCATCAATAGAGCAGGAAAAAAAAGCATTTTGTGTGAGTTTGAAAAGGGCAGAGGTGTAAGAAGAGAGCTCTCTAGCAGGATAGCTGGATTATTTATTAAATACATGGTAGACTGAGGAAGTCTTTATGACACAAGATGTCAAGTGAGTTTGGAGTATAAACAGCCAGCTTTTTAAGGAAAGACATGCCTAGTAACAATAAAATGCACATGAGACCAATTCTTTAGTAAGCAATCTTCAGTTATGGTCCCCTGCCCCAAAACATCTTGAAATATGGTGTGGGCAGTCCCACCCATGTCCATCATCAGACCACAGCTGTAGTTGTGGCTGGGGTTCAGGCTAGGGCTTGAGCTTCTTCCAAAATCCCACCGCACCTTGAGAGCCAGAACAAGGCCCGAAATCAGGATGGGGCTTTAGCCCCAGGTCTGTACTTCATAGCCCAATGTACACAAGTGTCACTAAGGTGGCACAGCTTCTAGAGTATTGGGCAGGTACTGCTTGCTGGGGCAGAAGAGAGAACAAGTTCTCCACAGAATTTTTTTGAGGAGAGTTGGCTCAGTCAGCTACCACATGTTTTTAAAGCCATCAGTGTGTTCACCCTTGCATTTAGATGGATGTGCACTAAAGGGACAGGCACATAAGGGGTGCACCTGCCCTGAGAATAGTGTTTGCTTCCCCCCAAAATCAGATTCTCTCTAACCCAGCAGAGACCCAGCTGCAGCCTAAGTTACAGCTAGCTGCAGGGTAGCAAGTTCTCTCTGCTGTAAAGGACAGATTCAAAGCCTGTGAAGTCCTTCTGGTCTTCAGTGCTTTACAGCTCAAGCACTTAGCTTCTATAGTCCATTGAACTTGTAAAAACAATGTCACATCCCCCACAAGAACATCACTTGGACTGACCAACACTGTCCTGACAGCCTGTGGTCAGGGCCCAGACAGGCTGACAATATGTTTCCCATGCACATCCTTTGACAAAAACAGACGCTCTCAGTACCCAGGGCTTTCAAACCAATACTTTCACTCAGGCTTTAATCTCCAAAATCAATTAAAAGCAAAGCAAATAAGCCCTAGAGATCCTCTCCCCTGGGTTTCTTTCAGCTTCACAGACAAGAGAAAAATTATCCTTCATAATATCACATTGAAAGCACGTACTGCAGATGGCTGTCACTTAGTCATTAAGTGCAGTTTTGCAGTTCCACCTATCACTCTATGAGCCAGGATGATTTGTGTGTGCTCAATGCAGGAGTAACATACTGGAGCATTCTGCATCCCTTATGAAAAGCCATTATAGATAAAAGAGCCAGATCCCCGATAAGGCTTCAAAAGGCCTGGGAGTGTATTGCCTTCAAAAACATTGCCAGTCCCTTCCCCAGGTAAGCCCTGCTCAAAGCTGACTTGCAACCAAGCTCAGCAAAGCTCACGTTCACATTCCAGACCTCTGCTTCACGTTGCTGCGACTAAACATGACATCTCATCTGCAAAGCAAGGGCATCTGAACAGGGAAGAGGTAGAACCCAGCTCTTGCAGTAAAATGCCTCTTCCATCACCAACCAAGCAGACTTTCATGACCTCCAGATGCAAGGCACAGTGGGTTTTGACATGACCCTAAAGCTGAGTCACAATGGTAAATTTAACTCAATTCTTCACCTTTTGGTACTGCCAGGTGTCACCTCCTGTAGTTTGCATGCAGTGCTGCAAGACGGCAGTGTTGAGTCATCCCACTCCTTGTACATCATGCTGTGACCAGTCTGCTGAAATGACTTGTGTGGATTTATGTCCAATTACTTTGTGAGTCACCGTTCACAAACAGCTGCTAGCCTCAACTACAAGGGAGTATTGGTCCACTTCCCATCTGAAAAGTTAGTGCCCGTTTCTCACTGCCACACTGTATGCCAAGGACTGGAGGAGAGAGGAGTGTAACCTCTGAAGGTTGATAGCAAGGCTTGTATTTCATTGGCATGTTCTACAAGAAAGGATCATTCTTCAGTAGTGTTTGAGATATATCTGACAACTTTGTGAAAGAAGCCACCAGGACTCCATAAACACTGCCACAGTAACACAACTCCCATGCTCCTTAACACATCCACAACACATTTTTGAGCATTCCCTTCAACAAGAGCTGCAGACATACCAGCTTGTTAATTATACTAAGATAAAGTGGAAATTTGGCAATTAAACTCCCATTTTTTTGCACATGTCCCTGGTAGGCTTTTGATAACACTGTCTGCTGCCTCTAGGCAACATTCCCCCCCACAAGGTTTCCTGGAGACCCGCTGCTATGACTAAACCTTCCATCACTGCCATGTCATCACAGGCTCACACCAGGAAGTAAAGCTGCTCAGACTGTGGCAGCCATTGTAACCTGAACTTCTCTCACAGAGCATCTTAGGATGAGTTTCTCTAGCTGCTGAAGGCTTGGCAAAGATGTTTTTAATGGCTCTGTCAGCAGGAGCTGGTGGATTTTTTTTTACCCCTTCATCTAGGAGAGGTGAATCTCAATGACCTACATTTGTGTCTTGGCTCTGGTGGTTACTAAAATTTGATCACTGGAAAAGGAGAAGAGTTGGAAAAGAAAAAAGCTGATAATTTCAGACACCAGCCCTGTCTGGGCACACACAAGCATGCAGATAAGGGCAGAGCACAAGCTCTTGCCAAATTCTTGCCAGTGCCTATTCAAGTGAAGTCAGAGGCCACTATGGTGGCCCAAGTACAGTATTTAAGTACTGCTTTACTTTTGCCACCAAAGAGCAGCCAAGCTCGTAGGACAATATGGGAGCTGAGACAGCAAAAGACACAATGTGGAGTATTTTGCTACCACTTTGATGCTTCTGGTTCAACAGATCTGCAGGACAGAGGATTTCATTCTGGAGGCTAACAACCCTTGTGAAAGAGCTGACCCCTGGCAGCAATGAGACACAGCAAAACCCAACCCCATTCTTAGTCCCTATCATGTGCTTCCCTGTAGAGGGTGGTAAACTCTCAACTGAGTCAACAAGACATCAGTGAAACCTAAGCCAAAGAAAAGGTTAAACCTCTCCACATCCCAAAGACAGTAAACACCTGTTTACCAAGTTTGGTAGTAAAAGCATCAAGACTGTGGCTTGTTCCACCAGCCCAGCAAAGCACAAAGCTCTTTGTTACCTTCATCCAAATGCCAGCCTTTATCCAATAGCTCAGAGACAAATTAAAGGTTCCTTTCATGATATACTACAGAGTATACCCCCAAACTGTCCCTCACCGTTAGGGCAGTCACATCTTTGAGGGCAGGAACTGAGACAGATTCTCAGCTGAAGGCATTAAGTAATGACACACTGAGTACAGTTTGTGGAAAAAAAAAGGTGGTGTTAAAGGGAAATATTATATAACTTCTCAAATATAGTAGTACTCACTTTATACTGTGGGCAAACAAGTTGTCTTATTTTGAACATCATTTAAGTATTTAGCTAGTTTTATCCCTTGTGTGCTTATGGAAAATTGGAAGATTCTACTTTGCTGAGTTAAAGTGCTTTTGCTCGTCCTCCTGCCCTCCATCTCCTCAGCAAGCAAATAAGCTGTTTTCTGAAGAGTCAGTATCTTCTGCTCATCTTACCCAAGTACATTCTGAAGTTTGAGGCTTCCTCTGCTTCCATCAAACCTGACCTTGGAGACATAAGTTTGTGTTAAGGAGAATGGAGGGAAAACGTAATTAAATAAATTTAGAAATGTCAACCATTATGATGAAGAGGTGGATTTATTCTCTTTCAAATATCAGGAGAAAGAAGATAGAGGAAGTGAATGAAGAACTAAAGGCCTTTGGTATTGCACAAAGTGACCATCAAGAGGCCCAACTAAATTTTCATTATATCCGGATAGTCACTATAAAAGAAGAGGGCAATTCACCACCTCAAGAATAATGAGGAAAAAAACTCCATTTGAATTGCCCATAAACACCCTCCACTTCAAGGCTTTGCACTGCTCAACATTTAAATGGCACTTTAAAAAGAAAATACGGACATGATGGAGAAGGGAAGAGGTACCCAGAGGGGTAAATACAACACACCTGGGAAAAGCACTTGCCCTATCAAGAGCTAGCTGGAGAAATAACCTTTCTTACTGTTGGGATGTCTGTAAGTGCTGGTTTGTAATGAGCAGCGTTTGCTACAGTGAAATTTGACTACATTAGTCTGAGAAGCACGTGCCTGCTCTGTAACCTTCGTTAGTGCTGCCCAGGCTGCTGCCCCCACCAGGGTTCAGCCAGCCCTGAGTTCATTCCACACAGCAGCTCTTGAAAGTCCCCTGCTGCACAAAGCACTGTACAAATAATGAGAAGTACTCCCTGTTCCGTGAGCAACCAGCCAAACGGGCTGGACGGACAAAGGCAGGAGGAAAAGTATCATGAACCCTATTTTTTTGTACAAGGAGCCGAGCCACGGAGAGGCGAGTGTGTACTTAGAGCTGCTCTGCTGTGCCAGTGACAGAATCAACATGCCTTTCTTGTTTACCTAGACATGCGAGGAGGTCCTGATGCCTTTGTGATTCCCAGTGTTAACTGCACAGGCTCCCAGCCTTGTATTTGTTCAGATGTGACAAGCAGCACACCCAGCCTGCCCCACACACGCTATCCCAGCAGCAACTGTTAGAAAGCCAGCTAAACGTAGACTGAAACACACCAGTGGGATTTAAACAAATATTCGAAGCCCTTGTAAGTTAGAGCAGTAATGATTCCTTGATTTGATCTTGTCCTGGTTCCGTGTAAAAAGGGGTTTAGGGCAGGACCCACACGGAACAGAACTATGTACTCGCCTCTCCCCCACCCCCTCGAGAGAGAGAGAGACACTTTTTAAAAAAAAAATGAAGTATATTGTTCAACAAGGAACAGAAAACGAAAAAGGGAGGTAAGGAAAATAATATATATAAAGATCAGGGGAATAATACAAAAGATAAAATATACAAAACCCTCAGAAATGGTTCCAGGGTCCCACGGAGTGAAAGGAGAACTTTCCTCTCCGAGCTCCAAGGCAGGAGTGAAATAAGAAACCACTCCAGGCCTCTTATCAGAGTGTGTGTGGGAAGGGGAGGGAATACAATGGTTCACCCCCACCCGGGGTCCTCCCAGTCGCTGGAAGGTCACGCCCCCATTCCAAGCCTCAAACCACAACAGATCTCCAGTTCTGTCATTCCTAAAGCTCTCTTGGAAAGACAGCTCTTGCATCCTGCCTCAATGGGCAGGCACTGAAGTTGGGCAGTTCTGGGATGTGTTGAGTAGGGATTTTCCAGTAGTACCACCTACCAGCTCCCTGCCATGGGACAGGCTCCCTTAGAGGAAGATTTCAGGACTTTTGGTGCATCACAGCACACACATACCTGGCCTGATACACATGCAGCAAGATCTGCATCTTGGCTCTGAAGTTGGATGATGCCTTCAGGGACATACCCTGGTACAAAGAAGCTTAAAGGCAGCTTTGAATTTAATGCATGAGAATGTCCTGCTCGACCTGCCTGAAGGAAAAGCCCCTCCTGTCTCATCTTAAGGACTTGGGCTGTTACCTGGTACTTGTAGGATTCCCTTCTATAAATCATATAATTATAAATAAGCTGACTTGTGTGCTGTGAACAGGCTCCTTGGCCATGACTTGAAATGAGGCCAGTCATCAGACTTCAGAGATGAAAAGCATACTCTGAGGAGTAGACATTCTTGCTGCATCTCCCCACAGCTTTCCCTTTTATTGCATTTGCACCAAGCATTTCTCTCCCAGCCTGACCCAGCATCAGCAAATGCTGTAAAAAAGTCTGAGCTGTAGAAAGACCAGTCACCAGAGCAACCTTATTGTATGCTTCCCACTAAGTCCTCCTTCCTCTCCCACATCACACACACTATCTAAGGGAAAGTAAAATGGATCATTCAAGATCTCAGAGATACACTTCCCTCTAGGAAAATGAAGGGAATTGTTGAAAAAGGTTCAGTCCAGGATATGGGAATCAGCCCTACTGTTCTACCTAGCCCTCCTTCCATGGTCTCTAACCACATCAACAGCTTCATTCTCCTGGGAATATCCAGGAGAGCTATAGGTCTAATAAAATCAGTCTCACCTCTCTTGCAATTACTGGAGGAGCCAGAGGCTCTTATCAAACTCAGCTCTACCTTATTACTTCCTCACTCCTTCCCTCTTGCTTCTGACATCCTCTCCTGTAGGTGTTTCACTGTCAACTTTGCAGAGCCAGATATTTTACAGACCTAATAAGAGCAGACAAACAACGTCTGTGTCTGAATGATTAGCTGATAATCACAGACTTGGTCTTTGCCAAGTTTTTTTTGAACACAGAAGCCCTTTTCAACCTCCCTTCATGCCAGCATCCCACTGCCAAAGCCCACAAATCACATCAGAGAAAGGAACAGGTGAAAAACAAAACCCAGCTCGTATTGTCTCTGCCATCAAATGGCTGCTAAATAATGCAAAGAAATGAAAACAATTTGGTTTGGATGATTGATTATAGGGAAATTGCTCATACCTCCAAAGCGTGGCACTTCCAATCACATCTTTGTTTCATTTGTCAGCAAAGAAATTAAGTTCCTCTCCTGGCACAGAGCCTGCGCTGTCCTATTAGCTACGTTTAGCACACCGTGTTGCTTTGCAGCAGTTTCTTGCCCCACTTTGACACCTCCCTGTGCCCCACCAGAGCTGCCAAGGAGCTGCTGCTTGGGATGGATGTTGGTGCAGGTTTAGCAGACCATAGTGGCTCAGCTTTTTCCTGAGGCAGTTCTCCTAGCTGCGCCCATTAACCCCAAATGACATTCAATCCAATCAGCACAGAGGGTTTGCAGCCTTGGAAGTCGGGAGGATACCCATCACCTGAGGATTTGCAGTCCCCTTGAAGAAGGTCTTCCCCAAACTTGACTTTCCCTCCTTCACCTCCACACAATGATGCAATTTTAAACAGAGAGAGGACTTTCAGATCTTGAAAGGAATATCAGCAACTGCTTCACACCAAAGAAGGCACAAGCATGGATGTGGTACATTTATGGCCATAAAGAGCAGAAAACAGTCCCACTGGCATAAAAATTATTCTCTTTTTCTCAGCTCCTAAAATCCAGCAACAAAAGGGATCTCCTAGTCCTGGACTCCGTTATGACAGGCAACAGTTCTCTATAATCCTTTGAATTAATTTAGCAAGCTCCATTTTAAAAACAAGTTCTGATTTTTGCCCCCAGCATTCCCATTATGAAAGGCTGTTTCAGAACAATGCTGTTCTGACAGTTCAGAACTTTCTTTCTATTTCCTGCCTAATTTATGCCTGGCCAGTTTTACACTCACGTTGTTACACCAGTGCTGCTCTTTGGTTTAAAGAGTTCCCTTTCCTCCTGATGTTTGCTCCACAATGATATATTAGCAAGGCTGTCACATAAGGCACGTTTAACCTAGTTTTACCATTAAAAGATAAAGACTTTATCTAATTATAGATGGATTTTTAACTCCTCAAGGAAGAGGCTGTGTTTTTATATTGTGCTTAATTATAGGTATCCATGGCAGAAAGGCATTTCAAGGAATCAGAGGCAGGATCCAAAATACCTGAATAACTGTTTGTCCTTATAGCTGTTTCTCCAGCCCATTCTTAAAATGCACTAAGAAGGGAGATGCCACATCTTTCCTAGACAGCCCAGTCCAGTGTTTTACACCTCTAGGGATCAGAAGGATTTTCCTAATAAACATCTTAAATAATCCTCACTATGAATTCAAGTACTTGCTTCTTCTTACACCAGTGACCATGAAAAACAGCTCACCATAATTTTTTTTTTTTTTAATAAGTGCTATTTGAGTAGGAAGACTGAATCCCATCATTGCTCTCCTAAAATGAACAAGTGTAGTGCCTTCAATCTTTACTCATAGGACTTGTTTGTCTAGCCTCTTATCATTCCCTTGTTTTGGTTTTGGTTGTGGGGTTGGTTGTTTTGGTTTGTTTTTTTTTTGCCCCTCACCCTAGACTCTCTCTCCAAATTTCTTAATAGGTATAGGCAAATTTTCACATCAATTCTAGACACCTACACTTGGCTGAAGCTCTGCCAGCCCCACACAGGCTGTAATAATTGCCTCTCCTATCTGACAAAGAACCCTCATGTTAATACAGTGTGGATTGGATACAATGAGTTGTTTTGTAGTGGTGTCACAGGGTTGATTTATATTCTACCTGTGAACCAGCTCAACCCTGTCCTCTCCTGCCTTGCTGCTGCCTCATTCTGCATTCCCTGGTTTGTGTTTGTGGATTCTGCCTTGCCTGCTTAAGAGGAGTGCTTTGCACTTGTCTTAATTTCATCTCTTCTGCTTTCAGACAAGGTCTCTCATTTATGAAGAATGTTGTAAGTGCCTTTCTAGCAGGGTCCAATATTTACCTGCCACAGTGACAGGTGGTGTTTGAGACCTCCAGACAACTGCACACTGCCCTCCAGCACTGCTCAGCCAGGACACAATCTCCAGACTAGCTATGCTGCTCTTCCAACTAATACACAGGTACAGTTCTCATGGTCCTGATTTTTAGAGACTGATTCCCCAAAAGGGATCACATACCTTCTCCTGAGCAATCTTCTACCACAGCACATCTAACAACATTTCACAAGTTCTGCCTTTCAGACCTCTTCTCATACCACCTAAACCTTCCCATCTACCACACGACACTTCCACCTTGCTCCATGGCCCTACTCAACCCTACCAACACCCTAAATCAGTGACAACCTTGAGATGGGACCTCCCCTTTCCTTGAAGCACTGGCCAAAGCTGGAATGCACTAACACAAACTTTAACATATGTTTCTTTTAAAGGCAGATTAAATAAGAAGTCAGAAAGCAAACTCACCTTCTGGTCATTGTGTCCCTACAGGAAAAGGTCCTCTTCTGCTCTGCTTCCTAGCAGCCTTCAGCAGCTCTCTACACCCAAGTGTCCTCCTTCCCACCTCCACAAAGGTTGGCCAGGGCACTACCAACCTTTCAGGAATCTCCCAGCCTGCATTGCCCCAGGCTGAGTATGTTCAAGAACCAGGTGTCCAAAAAGGATTTCCATAACAGAGAGCCCTCCAAGAGAAAGAGCCCTGTGGCCCAGCCAATGCCTTTTAGCAGAAAAAAAAAATCATCCCAGTGGTCAAGGAACAAGCAAAGTAAATTTTTTCACCACCCACTCACTCCTGTTTGTTTTGACCCCTCCCCACCAGCTCACAGCTCAATTTTGTCAGGAAGGGCAGGGACCTTTATTGTTGGTAGGTTGTGAAGAATGGAGCTTTCTAAATGACATTTCCCTGAAGGACATGACACTGTTCTGGGGTGCTTTCACCTGAGGTTTTCAAAGCACATCCCAGGACTGTTACCTCCCTTGGCACCATACTGAGGTATGTGAGTACAAAGAATGGAGGGGTTGCCTCAGGTCATTCCTTTTGGAACTGATCAGACCAACGGAAAGCCAAGGAGTGTCCATCTTATAAAGGCCACTCAACTCAGAACCAGAACTAGCATGACAGCAGGTTTTGAGTGGAACACGATACAGGTTAAGGCTTGGACTTGGTTTGTCAGTTCTCTTGGGGATGGCTGCACCTGCTCAGGTAGTGGAAGAGTCAGAGGTTGGATAATTGCATTCTTATACCTCTTGGAGAGGCCTTCATTGCACAACGAGAGCCAAGATCCTCCTCTAGAGGCTTCCCTGGTTATCAACCAAGGGATAAAAAAAAAAAATCTTAGGGTAGCTTGGTGCTGGTGCTCATATACCTGTAAGGAGGGACAGCAAGCAGCCTCCCAGCAGAAGCACTGGGCTAAATGAAGCAAAATGAAATCAGGTCGTGCTGCTGCTCCTAGCAAGAGAGTGATCCTTCAGGATTGGCTGGAAAGCTGCTCTGAACCCCAGCCATGGACAGAATGCTGATTCCAAGCCCAGCTTCTCTCACCCATTGGCATTTTCTTGTGGCTGCTGAAGCACGGAGCAAGCCTCCCTCCTCTCCCTCTGGAGCTGCCTGCTCTCCTCCTCATGTCTGCTCCCCACTCACACTGAGGTAGGGCAGGATCCTTCCTTCTTGCCAGAGGTGTGAAGCCAATGTAAATTACTTTCCCGTTTGCATTTAGGGAAAGTCTTATTATCAACCTGCCAGATCTAGACAGCTGCCAAGATGCTTTATAAGAAGAATTAAATCAGATTCAACCTCAACATAGATTCTTGTCCTTCTTTGGGGGTCCCATGCAGGGCTCTGGCCTTTGCCAGCAGCAGCAGCAATGTAGATCAGCATGTTTTTTCTCTCAGCTAGGCTTTATCAGTGAAAGCCAAGCATGTGGGAGAGACTGCAACAGCATAAAACAGTCCACTATCATCAAACAAGAGGTCATAAGAAAATTATTTCTCAGGCTTTTAGCCAGAGACATCTCACAATGAGCTGCCAAAGGAATTACTTGGTTTCATACTCGAAAGGCAGCCCTCTCCAATATCAGAAATTGGTGGTCAGTAGAGATCTGCACAACCTCCAAGGCAGTTGGCATGCCAAAAGAGGACAAGCCAGTACCCCTCACAGCTAAGAGAAATGAAAAGGGAATTTTGCATGACAGAACAATGTTATCTGCTTTGCTGTCCAACCAGGACACTGCAAGGAAACACATCTTCCCCTCTCTGGCTTGGTAGGTTCCCTCCACACACCAGGGACTCCAAAGTGCAAGTGGTGGTTCTGGCAGTGGTCAGGTGAGTTATAACCGTTGTCTCTGTGGGGTTCTCATTTACTCAGTTGACTTCTCCAGCAATAAGTGTCAACACATTTGGCTTATGTTATGAGGCCCAACAAGGTTGCAAGCCACAGTTATGAGGCTGGTGTTCAAATCCAGGTGAAATTCAGCCACCTCATAAGCTATGTGCATTTTGTTTTTCTCTACAGGGGTAGAAAAAATCCAGGTGAAATTCAGCCACCTCAGGCTCCATAAGCTACGTGCATTTTGTTTTTCTCTACAGAGGTAGAAAAAAATATATACTTACAGCACACAAAATTAATAGCTTCTCAGATCCCTTCTCACTTTGCTCCTCCATCCTCCAAAGCCTCTACAGCTTGCGTGCTACCATGAGCTAGCTGTATTGTGGATTTGATTTAATACAGTGACAAAGCACTTTACTCTCCAAATTTGGATTCCTCCTGGGTCTTCTCCACTCTGCAAAGTTTCACCTACTTTGCATTAGCTTTGACCTAATTCTCAATGAGTTCATGCTTGTGGATGAGAGGCTATGCAAGGGCAACTGTAGTGTTATTCCTTTTGAAAGGTTAGCCTGAAGTTAAGAGCTTAGAAAAGAGGGATAAAGATTGGTAGTCATGCCAACCCCTTCAAAAGAGACATGCCCAAGGATGGCAATGTTGGTCTAACAAATAACAGCAACAGACCCTGCATGGTCCCACCCATTTGGCAAGTGGCAGCACTCATGTTAAGAGGAGCAGAGTGCAGAATTCATATCCAGATCTTCAACAAGCTCCTACACCAAATCCTGAAGGAAAAGGGATCCATGAGTTTTTCCACAACCACCTAGCCAGGATCTAAACTCAAAGGGACAGGAAACAGATCCTGAACAAGTTTTCACCAAGCATTAAAGAAAAGAAAGGGACAACAGCTGAACAGATTGTGGATACTCTATGCTGGAAATATTGAGAAGACTGGAAGAGGAAAAGAAAGAAGAGTCTAGAATGCAAAAAATTACAGTTTTCTTGAAAGCAAGCTGCAGTGTTGTGCCATAGAACCTGGAACAACCCAAAGATGTGAGCAAATCCCTGTCTTGACTGACAGAGAAGATTGATTCAGACCTGAGAAGGGGAAGATCTTGAGAGCAGGGGAAATTTCCTCAGTCATTACTGGTCTGCAGAAGCCAGAGATGACCAGCTGAGGTAGCTTGCCATGGTGCCCCTGGATGCCCAGAAAAAGCACTAGTTCAGAACACCACAGTGGTTCAGAACAGCAAGTCCACTTTGTGTTCCCATCCCTTCTTTCTCTGCTTGTGCAGTCATCGCTGACCATCTCAGCACCTCCTCTTCCCTAGGAGGAAGAACTCCTAGGGTTCCTCCTAGGAGGAGAATGAAAGCCTTTGAAACGAGAGAAGCAACAGAAACAATACAGACAGCACCTCCTCTTCCCTAGGAGGAAGAACTCCTAGGGTTCCTCCTAGGAGGAGAATGAAAGCTTTTGAGGCAAGAGAAGCAACAGAAACAATACAGACATAACATTTTTTTTATTATTCTCTAAAAACACTCAAATGGCAATTTATAGCCAAGAGCTTTTCTGATGGGAAAGGAAAGCTGTTATTTGAATACCCTCATCCCCCAGCTGTGCTCCTGCTGCCTTTACAGCTGCAACACTGGCTGCAGCTCTGTGGGAGAAGGTTTTATGAAAGTCAGAAGTGGTAAAGGCGG
Organism: Merops nubicus; assembly: GCF_000691845.1. NCBI lineage: Eukaryota > Metazoa > Chordata > Aves > Coraciiformes > Meropidae > Merops > Merops nubicus. Next base: position 37,202 of record NW_008611613.1, on the reverse strand, counting down.
TGGAAATTAGGAAGTGGCAAGTAGTCTCTGCTCTCATCATTTCTGTCCACCTCCTGTAGCCTAGAAACTGGGATATGGCTATGCAGGGTCACAGCTGCATTAGCTACCTCCTGCACTAATCACACAGATGCACACATGCTCATACTCCCATGGAAACATGCTCCTGGCCTACGCTGATATTTGTCTCATGCAGAACTGACACATTTTAAGATCTAACTGTTATCACGAAGCTCTGTGAGCGTTGTGGAGCGGACTCAGCTTTTGCTTATCAATGCCCAAGCACTCCCACTGAACTCTGCTCTTGGAGGAGCACTTTGTTAGCTACAGGAACTGTCTGTCACTTGGCAGACTTGGGAACCAGCAAACTTGAAGAGGTTCATCCCAGGATCTGACATCTCCCTGCTAGAGTCTCAGATTTGATGTCCAGATCTGAGTCCCTGAAATTCTAGGCTATTTGGATTCCAATCTCATGTGAGTCATGACAGACCATAGCTCTTGCCAGTCAGTTCATGGCCTAGGTTACAATTTCTGCTGAGCATCGATGGCACTTGAAATTGGAGCAGGTAGCTGTATGCAGATGAAAAATATCCCACCTCCCTTTCTTACATTTTGTACATAAACAGCCATTGTCCCATAAGCCCTGAAGCCAGGATGCCCTGCCTTGGTCTCAGAAGGAAGCATGCTCACTTTGTCACTGAGAGGAGAAGCCGAGGCATCTTTGATTCCTCCAGCATTGCTGCTCCCTTTGAGCTGGCTGGATTAGGGCCATCTCTAAAAAGGAACAGTTCAGCTCTAGTTTTTATAGTCCAAGTCTAATACAAAGTCTCCCGTTGCCAGTGTGCTCTCAGAAGTCTGCAAGATATCAGCCTCCATGCAAGCTGGCTGGATGCTTCTCCAAAATCAGCCTACACACCTTGGCAGCACAGCCTGTCACTGATCCCTAGAAAACAACCCCCTCTGAGAGCTAAAAATAGATGGTATTTTTTTTAAAAGAACATACTAATTATTCCTAAATTTCTGCATATTAAAAAGATGAAGTCTCTGCTTTACAGCTACCCTCAAATTGGCTTTTCACCTTCATTCACCTGTTTCTACACACATCAGTGATGGCAGACACTGGCATATTCAGAAGTGCCTGAAAATTAAGTGAGCTGTGAACCTCTTAAGCCACAGATGGAGAAGCATGAAGGTTGTGTGCAGAGACTTGTGCCATCAGTTTGTTGCTCACAGATGAGCAGTCCCAGCTGGAACAAAAGCATTCAGCATAACCAAACACCAAGGAATAGGTAGTCAGGTATTTCAGCAAATCAAATTCAGATTCCTTTCCCTTGTTAAACCTGTCCCTTCCCAATGGTCATGGGCAGCACTGAGATCTTCATAGCAACTTTTAACACAGCAGAATTTCATGCCCTAGAATTTTGAAGAGGAAAGGCAAAATAAAAGGTAAAATTGCTCTCTCAGCACAACACACTAGTACTACCTAGCAATATGACTCTTTTATATAGGAGCCTTGTCCACTAAGTACCTTTCATAATTGTAGCTAAAGCATTCATATTTTTAGAAGCATGAAACTGATTTTCTTCCTCTACTACTTTCAGTTTAGCTGTTGTAGTATGGAAAAAAAAGGAATGAGACTTATAAGCCAGGGATGTTTCCATTGAAAACCATATGTTTGCCACAGTGAGAAATCACACTGGATCAACCCATAACCAGTCTACTAATCACCATGAAAATAACCTTTCTGTGAGCTCCACCTCCTTTAGGGTCATGCCAGCTTTCACTAAACTTACAGATCTCTGCGATGCCACCAGAAACTGGATGTGGCCTGCAACAAAAACACCTAGCAGGAATCCAAGTCCAATCTCTGGGAACTTAAAATCTCATTGCAAAATATTACTTTACCTGGCATACATCTTCTGTTACCTTGTGGTGCTTAGAGCCCACACCCCCAAAGATGTCAGCTAGAACAGCCTTTTACTTGTTTGACATTTCTGAGCTTGGTTGGAGCTCAAAGGCCAAGAGAAAATAAAAAAAAAAAAGGAAAAGAATTTCTTATTTGAACTTCAGCTCTGGTTCAATTACAGCCTGGGGCAAAAGCTCAGGTTGATTTCATTTTATCCCAATGGCCGATTTCTTCTTTAATCTGCCTCCTCCCCCTACCCCCCATCTTTGTACCTGTTATAGAGAAATCAAGAAGGCCTTAAACCTGCAGTCCCTCATTAAATAAGTCTCAGAGCCCTTTCAGGACAAACACAGATGTGTCTTTATTTCATTTCATCCATGTATAGTGGAGCCTTCAGCGACTTTAATCAGCACCATGACACTACAATAAAGAATCTAAATTAAAAAGCTTTTTTGAAACCTGGCCTGGTTTCCTTAAGATAAAAAAAAAAACAAACTCACAAGTTCATAAAGGTGAAGAAACACTGACTGTACTGTGTTGCTATCAACAGACAATCCCTCTAGCTCAGCAGTCTTGGGTTTTATCACACACACACAGAGCTCATAAGATAGTAATCAATTAAGCATTTTGCTAAAGCACTTAGAATGGAAACATCTGGAGTTGAGATTCAATTGTCCAGAACTAGCCGCCTGATAATTAATATTCCTTCAAATTGCTCCTCTATCAAAGTGTCCCTCCTGTTTCACCAGCCATTCCCCTGTGGTTTGGATACACTACTGGGTAGTTGCTCATCCCCCAACCCAAGACTTGTGCAGTAACAGTGGAGACAGTTGGAGAACTTATGTTTCATTACTGCCTCAGGAACATTCACCAAGACTACGAATGAATAAAAACCTCACTTCAGCTACAACAGGAAAGAACACAAACACTTGAAGAAATGTTCTAGGAAATGTATTTTTTTTGCCTCCATTGGACAAGTACAAGAAGGATGCACCATCGTAAGATCTTATGAAGATTCCAGTTCTAATATCTGCATTTTACAACTCTAAATGGTCACATCCTCCAGTGTTCTTTGGACCATGCTCTGGTGCAACTCATAGATTCATCGTTTGCTATCACTAGTCAGGCCAAGCCCTATATCTCTACCTAGCTTAGACATGCAAATTCAGGCTCTTCAAGCACAAATTAACATCTATATAATTGCTCCACTCTTAGCAGTTGCTGCTCCTTTGCAGCCCTAAAAGCTCGTCCAATTCAATTGCAAATATTTCACTCTCACCCTGAGTGCTGGGCAGCAAAAGAATCCCTTCATCTGTCTGAAGAATGCCTCATTTCAAAGAAACCTTCTTTTGGAGGTGCAGGGAAACAAAAGCACTAGACTGGAGCGAATGCATGGACTCTACATCAAGAAGTGATATGTCCATAACTATTGACAAATCGTATTTTAATTAATGATAATGAGCACATGGGTGGAGCAGCACCCAAGAAACTCTTGATACTTTTCAGTTTTAACTGAGCTTATCCACTATTTTCTTACCTTCATTTTGTCCCAAAGTATCTCTCCCTGGCAGGTCTGCACACTGGTTTAAAGGCTGGTCCTACCTTCACAAGTCTGCCCCAGGGCATCTTCATTTCTGTCTTCATTGAGCTCTGCCCTGGGAAAGGGCAAGAAAAAAATCAAAGTGCCCACACAGTCTGCAAGTCCAGCTACGTCTATTTGGTTTCAAGTGCATTTTCAATCTCTTTAAGCTTCCAACAGGGAGAAGGGGAATCTGATTCTCTGCAATCTCATTCACACCTCTTCTCCTACTGCTGTGGAAGCATGATGTTGACTTCTCAGCAAACACAGCCTTCTGTATTGCTTGCTTAGCTGAGCCCCATCAAATTATGTTCAAATCACACTAAGACAAGAGAAAAAATGAATGTGGCCCTTTCATACCTTTTTTTTTTTTTAATTTATTTGCTTCTCATAGAATTTATCATCCAGAGGAATGTCTTGTTTTACATATCTGCTTCTTTTTTTTCCTCTGCAATTCAGGTCAAATCCTATCATTGAGCTCTGCTAAATTTGTTGTAAGATTAGCTTTGCTGTCCCCAGCCTAGTGGGGATGTAACAAGTAAATATTACTGAGCTGTGCCCCAGATCCAAGCTGAGAACACCAAAAGGGCTGTGAAAAAGTGCTGAGGCATCCTACCCCAGCTCCAGGGAGCCTGAGGCTGGAAGGGGATGAGACAGGCACAGAACAAGTCCAGCCCAGACCTTGCATGGGAAAGAAGGGATGGAACAACCCCTGCAAGCTCCACATTTCTGGACACAGACACTCTTCTGGATGTTCTGCTCACTCTCAACAGAGTTATGCTGGAACCATTGGTCTTTAAATCAGAGCAGACATAGGCCAGGAAGAAACAGAGGATGACAATAGAAGGTCAAATGAACAGAGGAGGTAAAAGTCACAAGGAAATAAAGTGAATCGAAGCTTTTTATTAGGCCCATTCTGCTGATGTACACATGGGCATGTGACAAGGGCTGCTCTTACATGTAATGTGGGCTGTGTTTCTCCAAAGGCAGACTGCTTTTCTCATTTCTGACTGGAAAAATGAGCAGTGTGGAGATGAAAATGGACAGGAGGTATTACCTACATGGACCAAGAGCTTGGAGCTCTGGGACAGCAGCAAAACACCTCAGGTCACCTCGGGCCACATGTCTGTGGGCAACAGCACACTTCAGCAAGGACTTCTACCTTCTACTTAATTCAGAACAACTACAGTCTTAAATAAGCATCTTCAACACATAAAAGGACTCTTTGAAGTTTACTATCTCTAAAGGACACATCAGGCAGTGACTGGGAAGGAAAATTTCCCGCAGTAAGAACATCACTCTCACCTCACCCCATCCCCATCTCTTGTTCACTCCCTATCTCCAAACTCAAGAGGTAGAAATGAGCTAAGAAGCCTATTCCTGCTTCTCAGGGGCTCCCTGCAAGGTTCAGCTAAGAGTTTCTTTACTAGTCATACAATCTTTCCCATTATTATTCTGATGCCCTCAGAGTCTGTGTGGAACATAGAGGACAGACCCCATACGGAAACCAAAAATCGTAGAATCATTTCAGTTGGAAAAGACCTTTAAGATCATCAAGTCCAACCATTAACCCTGCACTGCCAAGTCTACCACCTCAGCACAACATCTACACCTCCTTTAAATACTTCCAGGGGTGATGACTCCACCACTTCCAGCCTACTCCAGTGTTTGACAACCTTTTCAGGGAGAAGATTCTTCCTAACATCCAACCTAAACTTACCCTGGCACAACTTGAGACCATCTCTTCTCATTCTACCACTTTTTACTGTGGACAAGAAACTGGCAAACACCTTGTTACAACCTTCTTTCAGGTAGTTCTAGGAAGCATTAAGGTCTCTTCTCAGCCTCCTCTTCTGCAGGCTAAACACCACCGGCTCCCCCACCTGCTCCTCATAAGAGTTTCTCTCTAGACCCTTCACCAGCACCATGCTCTGTTTGACCCTCCCAACCCCTACCAATACCAAGGGCCTGTTTTATACATATGGGAGGGTCTTGCCCACCACTGCTCCTGGCCCTGCCCAGGTCTCCTCAGCTGCTGGTCTCATGAGCTGTAGGCTCTAGCCAGCTTTCTCTACACCCTGGAGGTTCCCCAGTTCAGGGACCCCATTGTGACACATGCTGAAGCAGTCTGCTGCCAATCATGCCAGCACTGGAGACACTCACCTCAGCGATGGAGGGCTGGTGGCAGCTACACCACCTTTAAGTATCTCTATAGATTTGAAGACATTCAAAGACTCCCCTGAATCTGAGTCAAGAAGTGGAGGACATACCCCTTGGAGTATATGGCACGCGGGCTGAATAACAGTGTAGATAACATCACTATTCATGCTCTACGGCACACACGAGCTGGACTGTTCAGCCTTCCAGCTGAGGAGTTCAATGCAGGCTTAGCTGCTGTGCTGGGTTTTTAATGGGCAACATAAAAATAGAAAAGATGTAATGGGTTTATGCTTTCAAATAGGCTCCCAGCTGTGCCACCTGGAAGTCAAGGAGATACGGGAGGATGTCATGCTGGAGCCAAAGCCCAGCAGCCCGTCTGCTGCTCCCCCCGCTCCCTTGCCACGTGTTGGGAGGAGGAGAAAACAAAAAGCCAGCAGGTTGAGATCAGGACAGCTTAATAAAGCAACACAGAGAGAGGAGACAATGATAATAATGCTAAACCCAGTGAAATAAGAGATAAAGCAAGTGACCATAAAGCCCTTACCCGAGGAAGCAGCTCCCCCTGCTCCAGCCTCAAGCTAACCCAGGAAAAATCCCACTCCACCCCACCCCTTATATAGGGGGCATGACTCAGTATGGAATCAAACACCCCATTGGCTGGTCCTCTTGTTTACCCTGGCTGTGGCCCCACCCAGCTCCAGCCTCCCTAGCTGCAGGCACTTGTGGAAATTGACCCTCTCCTGGCTGAACCCGGGACTGGGGACAAAACCCAACCAATAGGTCATAAAAGCCCCAGGAGAAAGCTCACCAGGTCTCTGTTCTCCAAGGTGTCAGTGCTCAGACACCACTGAGAACACTCAGGGTTTATTCCTGCAAATTGCTGCAGACAATGAGCTTCATGCTCCTGGAGCAGGCTCAACAAATTGCCTCTTGGTAGGGAATAACAGGTCCTGAAGACAAACCAATAACTGTACCTAATATCTCAGACTTATGGAAAATATAGTCTCACATCAGTTCTAAAGCTGAGATTCCCTGGCTTCCTCCAACAGTCTCACCCTGGATGTGATTTTGCATCGCTCACACAAGGAATACCTGAGCTGGAGGCTGATTTAGCAGCTAGGGTTTTGTGGTCCATAAGTGGAGATCTAAAGCTGAGATTCCCTGGCTTCCTGCAACAGTCTCACCCTGGATGTGATTTGCATCGCTCACACAAGGGATACCTGAGCTGGAGGCTGATTTAGCTGCTAGGGTTTTGTGGTCCATAGTGGAGAGAGACTTGTGGGAGATACTTGGCAAAGTAAAGGGTACAGAACAGCCAACAGATAGTCTTCTCCCTTTCACAGCCTCTAATGAACCCTTTGCTTCTTATCAGAACAGCAAGGGAACAGACATCCCTCCCACAAAAAACTGACCCCTCTCTGAGGACCAGGAGATGAAACCATAAGCAATGAGCTACAAACCTGGGGTATATCTGAACTCATTTGTCTGCTGATAGGATTCAGGCCTCATTCCAACCTGTAAATGGGATATGCTTCACTAGTTTTAAATCACTCAGCAGGTGATAAGTGGTTAACGCCTGCAGCCCTGAGGTGCCTTCAAAACATAATTGCTTATTAAAATAAAACAATAATTAAGTGGAAGACACAGAACCTTGTGATTTCTGAGAACTGGATCATTTTTTATAATGAACCTCTGAGGCCAGGAGCAGACAAGGTGTAGCCACAAACCAAGGGAGAAGGGCTGAGCGAGACCCAAGTGCACCTACTGCTCCAGCAGCCAAGGAAGGGACGAAGTGACAGGACTTGAGAGCACCCATGGAAAGGACATTCCAGGATGGCACCACAGCAAAGGTATAGCTGCATTTGATGAGTGGGGAGCTATCCAAGTTTGCACCAAAGGGGACATACTTCAGGCTGAAAGGGTCCAAAACTAAGACAACCACTGCATCTTTTCAAAGTGCTGAGGGAAGAGGAGGGGTTTACTTGGGGACAAAGCTCCTGCCTTGTTGTGTGGCCAGGGCCTTGCTAATATGGATGGAGGTTCACAGCTTCTCAGTTCCCTTTAAATTAAACTGTCTCGGTAACTGACACCTAGATCAGACCCTTCTGGAAGCATGTAAATCACATTTCTCACTCTCCTAGCACCATCCAGCAATGACTGATCTTGCTTGTATGGGGACCTGTATGCCACTCAAACAGGATGTCCCTCACAGAGTTTTTGATATCTGAGATGCCAGGAGATATTTTATATTCCTGGATTCCCCTTCTCTTCTCTCCTTCCAAGCAGAAGTCCCCATCTCTTCTTCAGGCAAGATATGCCAAACCCTGCCCACCCCAAGAGCTTTGATTAGTGAGAGTAAAAACCAGTGAATTAACAGTTCAGTAAGTAAATACCTGGTTGTTTCCATCCTATTCACCGCAGTGTGAGCTGCATAGTTTTAATCATGCCTTTGGGCTTAATCCTGATTATTTCATTATAAACTGCAAGAACATATCATTACTTACAGTGCCAGTCCAGGCTATTACCCAGTCCTTCAGGTCAGCAGGTGATGAGGGAATCCTCATATGTTACCTTTTTCCTGTGCCCCTGCTTCTCATTTGGTGACAAACTGCTGCAAGCCCTGAGCTGAGAATTAATGAGAAAGTATCAGCATAATTTAGGTCCTAAATTTGCTCCCTGTGTAGCAGCTTTAAAATATTTTATCTTAATCCAACCTCACATGCCACCTTACAAAACTACCTAGTGTTAGTTTGCCCTTTATTAACCACCTCATCAGAGGATCAAGGCTGGAATGAGCAATGGAGAAGTTATCTTTAGAATGTTCTTACCCTCCACTTCCAGGCCAGGGTAAGGAGAAAACCAGACTCCACTCTTTGCCCTACAGCTGTCCCCAGAGCTCCCCATACTGGCAAGAGATGCCAGACAATTTTGGCTTCTAAACATTTCCACATTAAAAATGTCTTCCAGCACTTCAAACACATCTCTGGCCTCAGTGAGCAGGAAAAAGGCAGCGAGCAGCTAAATGCAGAGGCTATTTTTAACCTTCATCTTGAGGAAGAAATTATTCATAACCTGTATGCATGCAGTGCGTCGGATACAAGACAGGCTCGCCTGCAAATGCTCCTTAATGGAGCTGCCAGCTCCCTCCTTTCTGCCCTGGGAAGCAAGGGCTCTCCTCACTGTCTTACAAGGGGTTGCAGGGAAACACTGAAGATATAAGATTATCTGTTTCATGCCCACCTGTGTGGTGGCTGCTCTTGTAGGAAAGGAAATGTGGGCTTTGAGGAATATCATAATTCTGGCACTAGCTGCCCGTCTCCCATTCCACCACTGCTCATGCTCAAAGCCATCTTTGTGGCTTTCTTGCAGCTTCCACTTTTGTTCCCTGCAGCCATACCTTGAAGACACTGGGTCCTGCACCCTTCTGGAAGGTCCTCTTCTGTAATACAGACATTAGTTTAGCCCAAGGTAATTCACATTTCTCTCCAGGCTTTTCTCTACGTGGAGAAACTGAAGGTTTCTGCACTTGGAAACAGTTTGCTTGCAACCCTCACACTTCTCATGGCACTTACACCCTTTGTCATCATCAGTGGTCAAAAGCTTCTGGCCCAGCAATGGCACAGATCACTTTGAACTGCAGTCCTCATCATTAGGGTTGGCTGACAATATTTGGCTTTAAGACCTTTCTCATATTTTCTATTGCACTTTTATAAACTATATGCTCAAGGATTTCAACTCTGAGGGTAAAAAAAGACTATTATGATCATCAAATCTGACCTCCCACTTACCTGTGGATGTAAAAATTCACCCAATGCTCCTTTAGTGAACTCAGGAACTTCTAGTTGAGCTGGATTGCCTCCTTCAGAAAAGTAATCTGAACTTGATATATTGGATTTAAGTAACAGAGAGCTTACAGCATCCTTTAGGTAGCTGCTCCAGGGGTTCATCATCCCATTGTTAAAAACATCTATCTCGTTTCCCAATTGGAAATCAATGGTAGACAAACACAGACATTGGATCTTGTTATATCCCTTTCTCCACGAGTCTAAAAAGCCTCGCAGCCTTTGGTATTGTTCTGTATTATCTCCTGAACTGTGAACAGGCTACTCCTACTCTCTATGTGGTATGCAACACACATATTAGATATACAGCAGTTCTAAGATATACTGGCTCATCATCAGTCTCAGCACAGGGAGTTTGGCTTTTCAGTGTTTCTCTGCTTGGAGAACCTCAACTCTCATGCCTGTCCCTAGGATCAGGTGGCTGCTTTCATGCCCTTGCATCTCAGCCAGCTCAGAGGTGCTATGTGCCACTGCTCTCATCCTAACAGCTCTTCTGCTCACATTATGTATGAAGGCCAGGTTAGCAAATGTACTTTTGGCTTGGGTTAGCCTAAACCTTCTGCTGTGTTTCAGGCTCCAAAAAGCTTGCGACACCATTGTAAAAACATTCAGTTTGGTTTAGCTGTTTAAAATTAGACTGAGAGGCTGTAGGTCCCTAGAGATGGATGCGTGCATTGGGGAGAAGGGAAGAAAAGTGTAAGAGACAAAGCTCAGAAGTCAGCCAAAATACTTGGGCTCTGAGCTTAGCTCACAAACAATTGCAAACCATGCTTTCAATCTGCCGCTTAAGGACTCCTGGGATCTACAGCCCACTTCTAAGAGCTTGTAACACATAGTTAAGAGAGCAAGTAGAGCCATGAATCCTTGCAAGAAAATTCATTGTGCCACACAAAAAAATTCGGGACCCAAATTTCAAGTGGGAATAAGACCCATTGATTGCAGGACATAAGTACCACAGCATAGCTGAAGATGAACTTTTGCTCTTTGTCTTCCATGAGAAGGAGCATTTGCTTCTCAGGGAAAAAAAACATAATCACACCTCAGTTAAGAAAGCATGGAAACTCCAGCTATCCCCAGAAAGCAATTGGAAAAATAAAAGCATTTCATCAGAATGTAGCTTTTGCTAGCTGCTCACACCAGACCAACAGCCCTCACACATCACTTCCCCCAGAAATAACAATAAAGAGAAAGAAAAACTTCACAGGCAACACAGAAGAAACAGTTATTTAAAGGGAATCAAAGCCAGCAACACATTTTATAACTAAAGTCAGCTAGCATTTGGGGGGAAAGCTACCCAAAAAGCCCTCTCTCCTGCCACCAGCAGATCTAAAACACAAACCCTCTTGCATGAGCCTTTTCAGCGTGCAGAGGAAATTGAGGCAAGGGATGAAGTGACGCCCAGCAGCTGGGCCCCTCTGCTAGGCTGAAAGTCCCTGCACTCAGCCAAGCAGCTGCGTGTCCTCTCCCAGGCAGCCAAAAGCACTGTGATTAGCCCCTTCTCCCCAAATTTCTTCCATGAGCTCTTTGCTCCAGCAAGAAGAAACACACCATATACTGAACTTGCTTTTGAGTGGAGGGAAAAAGTACAGGTGGGGTGGATTAACCAGAATATAAATAAAAAAGCTTAAGGTGCAGCAAAACAATAATAATAAAAATCCACCACTATCATGAGCTCTGAAAAATGTTTCCTTTCTAACTTGAGATACTGTTGTGTAAGCACACTTCCACTTTTTCCATAGCTATCCATCCTGCACTGCTAGCCTGAAACTTCTTTTCCTGAAAATAAGTATTAGGCAAGTCGTTTTTGTTTTGTTTTGTTTTGTTTTTTTAGAAAAATTCATATGAATCCATAAAAGTTAACTGCTATTATCCTCTCATCTCCTTTCCCATTGGATGGCACATATTTGCAGAGCAGCCCTTGGAGGCAAAGGAAAAGGAGGAAAGGAAGAAAGTTGCCATGAAGAAATCCGAAGTGATGGGAAGATTGTAGGGTAACTGTTGTAATTTATAATCAGCCCATTTAGTACGGAACACTAATGCACAGCTGCTGAGCAAACTTGTCCAATATGTTTCTGCAACAGCAAAAAAGGCCTCTGAGGTCATCTTGGCGCCTACATTATGCTACAAAGAGATTATCTAATTGCAGAACCTTGTGTAGTCTTCAGTATTAACCTCT